>NC_143513.1:84746473-84896473 GCF_031878675.1 Megascapheus bottae
TTTCTCTGCTTGAGTTGCTTTATTTTTCTCTCTCTGACTCTCTCTGTTTCTGTCTTCTTTTTCAATGTCTGTTTCTGTGTTTCTGTTTCTCTCTTCTCTCCGTTTGTTTGTCTCTCTGTCTCAACACATGACAGTGGCAGTGTCTAATGGTGTGCTGGCTCTGAGCCACCACCTTATAGAGGAAGAGCTGTGCAGGCACTATCCCTGGGACAGCGCTATCCCAGAACTAGAAAGTTTGTTCCCGAGGAACTCTAAAGATCCCTGGAGGTATATGCTATGCTCTTCCATGCTTCCACTCAGCGAAGCAGTGCTTATGAGGTCCTGACACTTCACAAAACCTGAAAAGTTGTAGAACTACAGGATCAAGGGATCTTGCGAGAAATGACATTTCCATGCAGGGGGTGTGACTGGGGATCTCTGTGGGCGAGGGTGTGTCTGAAGTCCAAAGGCAAAGGATGCTCTGGGAAAAGTTGCTGCTCCCTCCCGTCTACCCATCTCCGCCCCTGCCCCACCCTCACCGTGCCACCTCTGTGCCAGCAGCTCGTATTGCCTCACATCTGGCAGGAGAAAAGGGAAGGATGGATTGGGGCACAGAGCTTCCTTCCGTGTTTCTATCCACTCTATCACCAAGGTGCCCCAGGGACAAAAGGAGAGTGGTCACAGTGGGCCTGTGTGCTGGTGTGACTTCTCATTCTTTGGAACCCTCTTGACAGCCATCTATGCAGCAAGGGGACCTGTCCCACAGCACTGAGCAGCTGTGTCCTGCCCTAAATACTGCCCACCTCCTTCTTTGTCTGCCCAGAGGAAAATGACCTCACCTGGGCTCAGCTAAGACTGGAGAGAGAGACTTGGCAACTTTGGTTTTGGCTTTTTAAAAAGACAAAATGATAAAAGATTTCTGACATCGTAATAACCTGGCCTTCAATCATTGTGACATGCCTCTACCTTGGAAGTACTGTTTGATCTGAATTGTGCTTTGTCCAACACTGATAAAGTATTACCAGCTCGTATCCTGAGAGCTCCCTTTTCACCTGCATGCACCTTTGGTTTTAGTACAATGGAGTTAGGACTCAGCTCTCATTTTTCCCCTTTGTAAACATATCAGCCTCCCATCAGAAAGTAGAGGATGATGTGTGAGGCGGACCTCAGTCCTGTCCTGTCCTGTCCTGTCCTCTCTTCTCCTCTCCTCTCCTCTCCTCTCCTCAGCAGGGCTCCATGTGGGTTCTCTGCAACTCAGTAGCCTGTTTCCTGTCTCCTGAATCCCAGAAACTCATCAGCATCACAGACAAGTGCCCCTCTCGGCACTGCTGAGGCTCCACACTGCTTCCTGTACTCTGTGAGATGGCCGTTTACCACCCATTGCCTTGTCCCAGGCACTCAGAGCTGGATCTCCCTGGAGATGGCTCCAGACCACAGGGAAGAGACTGGCCTCAGCTCAGCCCACATGTGGAACCCCTGTGCCTCCTTGCCCTGTCTGGTAGGTCTCTCCCACTATGCCTCCGTGCAGAGATGGGCCGGATCTCCTCTCCCCAGGATGAGTTCACACTGCCTGCAGCCCACTTCTTCAGGCTCAGAGCCTTCTCCTCCGTGTCTCTCCGGCGGGCCATGCCTCTGCGCATGCCTCTCTGGCTGGCCCTGGCTTGTCAAAGGGGCCTGCACAGCCTCTAGACCCTAGGGTTTGAGTCCATGAACATCTTCAACAAGTAACTTCTAGCATCTTCCCTCTGTGCCTCCTCTTAGGTGCTCTTCCCGTCCGTTTGTCCCTCGATTTACAAAGCCTTTCTGTGGGCGTCCCCTCTATTATTGCACAGGCTCATTTTCAATTGTATTTCTATTTGTTTTTGTCTGTTATCCAGTAAGGCCTCAACCCTGAAGAACAGAGACTGACTTCTATTTTTATTTTTATTTTTCCAGTCGTGGGCTTGAGCTCGGGGCCTGAGCACTGTCCTTGGGTTTTCTCAAGGCTAGAGCTTTACCACTTGAGTCTCAGCACCACTTCTGGCTTTTTTCTATGTATGTGGTACCGAGGAATGGAACCCGGGTCTTCGTGGATGCTACGTAAGCACTTTAACCACTAGGCCAAACTCCCGGCCCCTGACTTCTATTTTTCTAATCCTAACAATCGGCACACTTTCTTTTAGGTTAAACATGATTTTTTAAATGTTTCTAAAATAAACGAATTAATGGTATTGCCAAATAATATATGTCAGCACCACAGTGAGATACAATGAGAGAGACCTTGTAGTGCTGTCTGTAACAACTAAGAGGGGTAAGATGTGGCACTGCAGTATTCTACACAGTGACTAAAAGGACTCAGCCAGCGCCAGGCTAGTCAATAAAACAAGAAGGTGGACGGCTCACTAACAATGCAGAAGTAATGATCACACTTTGACTCGGCGATCAATAGGAGCTCAATTAGTGTGTCAGAGCAGTGAGCTAGTAGCTTTGATTTAAGAGGAACAGTATGATCCTATTCCCTATGGCTTTTGTTACAAAGTAATCAGTAAGAGAACCTAAAGGATAATAAATTCAGATTATCCCTCTGACTGTGCCGAGGCTAGACTTTTTTATGATAAGCACATAGAAAATATGACTTGTAAACAATTCCTTGGGAATGGACTCTACTTTGAGATACCATCCATGGGTGAAGTTTGAATTGCCAGGTGAAGTACTTCATCATGGAGGGGAGCAGGCTTCTGCGCCCCAGGTAGTAGAGACCCACCAGTACTCGGGGCCTCCAGAGGCCATCGTCCTCCAGGCCACTCTGTCTTTGTTCATTAGAGAGACGATGAAGCTTTCTCGCTTACACACTCGATAGAGGAATAATGAGTTCTGGATTCTCACGAACTTTTTTACAGTTGAGAAGCATCTATCCTACACAAGAGGGAAAGCGTCTAGACCCAACATGTCGCCCAGAGCTCTGTCTCTGAATAAGTCTGTGGCCACAGTGCCAAGTGTGACCTGATGGCCACAGAATTCGTTCGTTCACTCTGGCACAAACAGGAGGTAAAGGAAGGCCTGTGAACAAGGAACCGGGGAGAGGGAACGGCGGCACGTGAACAGGAACAATGGGCGAAGGCAGCCACTGCCATGGCTGTGGGCCACCACAGACTTCAGAGATGCGACATGCCCGCTCAGGGGTGCCAGCCCCTTCCCGTGGCTCCTGTGTCTCAGGCAGTGGATGGGTTTCACAGTGGCCACTGCTCCTCTTCTGCCTGGCCTCTGCTGGGAAGAGCCCGAGCACGTGGCTGCATCTCTGGGTGCTCCAGTCCCACCCAGGGAAGGTCCTGTGATTGACCATGTCAGAATGTCGCACATTGCACTTCCACATGCTTTTCCTAACAACACTGTACAGCAGGACAACTTCTTCATAACACCGTATTTTCCACAGTTCTCTATGGTTCCCTGTGCCTCTGTTTATTTCTCTAGTCCTCGTGCTTGAACTCAGGGCTTACGCACTGTCCTTGGGCTTTCTCAAGGCTAGCACTCTACTACTTGAACCACAACACCATTCTGCCTTTTTCTGTGTATGTGGTACCGAGGAATCGAACCCAGGGCTTTGAGCACTCTACCACTAGGCCATGCTCCCAGCCACACCATGATCCTTCTAACAACACTGTTCATTGCCTTGCCTTGAAATGGACCTTACCTCCCTCTCAGGGTCTCAGGCAGTTTCTGTCCCCATCTGAACTGAGCTTTCTTTTTTTTTTTCTTCTCAATCCTGGGCTTGAGCTCAAGGCCTGAGCACTGTCCTTGGACTTTCTCAAGGCTAGAGCTCTACCACTTGAGCCTCAGCACCACTTCTGGCTTTTTTCTATGTATGTGGTACCGAGGAATTGAACCCAGGTCTTCGTGCAGTCTAGGCAAGCACTCTACCACTAGGCCAAACTCCCAGCCCCTGAACTGAGCCTTCACCTGAGCTTGGGCAGGCAAGCCTGGCCTGGCATGGGATGGTGAGATGTTCTCTGTGCAAGCTGGCAGGCCCTTCTGTCTAAGGCAGCCATCTGCCCTGAACCTGCCGCAGCACCCCTAGGCTGACAGCCTGCCATCCAGAATGCCCACCTCATCTGCTTCATGGAGTCGGGGTCCACAGGGTCTGCTGTGTCTGTAGCAGACAAAGCCCAAAAGCCAGCAGAGCTGGGCACCAACCCAACTGCAGCCACACTCCATCCCCGTGTCTTCTCCCTCCATCTCACAGGCCCACTGGCCGGTGTCCCCTTCTTGAGGGACAATAAAGCTCTGTTCTGTGGTGCCTTGTCCCAAAGAGGAGTCCCTGAGGCCCCACGGAGGCCAGTACCTGCAATGAGGCCTCAGCTACATTTGCAGCACAAGCAGCCCTAGCCAAAGCCTTCACACACAGTCAGGCCACTAGACTAGCACACCTCCTCCACTAGAATCAGGGCAGCTGAGGAAGCCTGGAGTCTAAGACTAAGCAGACATCTGCTTCTAGAAAGGTCTGTACACAGGTTACAGGCCATGGGGACAATAAGAAATAGGCTGCAAGGGTCACCTCGGCTGGGAGCATCTGTGGCTCCACTCTGGGCTTCACACTGGAGCTGGTGGCCTGGGGTAAAATCCCCAGCTGGGGCAGGTAACGCTGGAGTGTCTTGGCTAGGGCCATCTCATTTTCCAGGCCATGCAGCTGTGTACTATCCACACCCTGAGGTAAGGTCCTGAAAAGAGAGAAAACCATGAGTCAACTGGGTTCCTTCTATGCTAGGAGCTGCTAGATGTGAAAGGAAAGGGGGAGTGAGGAGACGTGATGAGCAAGGCGGAACAGCTGGGAGGTGAGCCTGCGGTGATGTCTAGGCTGGGAGGTGAGCCTGCGGTGATGTCTAGGCTGGGAGGTGAGCCTGCGGTGATGTCTAGGCTGGGAGGTGAGCCTGCGGTGATGTCTAGGCTGGGAGGTGAGCCTGCGGTGATGTCTAGGCTGGGAGGTGAGCCTCAGGGTCCACCTGCCCTTACTAGGAGGAAAGGAAGGAGAACATGCCTATGGTGAGCTCTTGGGAAGAACTGGCTAGTGGCTCCAAGAGCACCCTGGTGCATCAGACTCCCCAGGGGCTACTCTGGGATGCCGAGGAAGGTACAAAAGTGAAATGTAAGGACAGCAGAAGACAGCAAGATCTCTGAGAGCACGGTGTGGCCAGTGGAGCGGGGCGAGGAGGATCTGAGTGGAGGAGGCCAGCGTCTGGAAAGGCCACATCCAGAAGCTGATCTCCATGGGCCTAGCGCAGGGCCCAGCTCCACCCCTGGCCTGGCATGCAGCCAGCAAGACTGAGTTCTGAGGCCCAGGCCAGAGGGCCTCTTAGAGAAAGAAAACACCCTCTCAGCCAGGGTGCAGTGTTCCCATTTAACGTAACACAGATGCCTGCAAGAGACATCACACGCACACACGCACATCTCATGAAGAGGAAAGTAAACCTAGGCACAATATGCCCCGTCTCCCCACACCGTGCCTTTCTGCAACCATTTATGCAGGCACAGTGTTCACGGCTGCTTATAAACTCCAAGGCACCCCACATGCATAACCATCTCTCTGCCTGGAAATGGGGTGACACAGCAAAGGCACCCCCATTCGCAGCCAACACTTGGGCCATGCCACCCCTGCTCAGTTCCAGCAGGGGTCTGCTGGCTTTCCATCTCTTTCCCCCACTGACTGCGGGGCTGGAGCAGCTTGAGTATGATGCTGTCGATGTCACGATTCTCATCTGGGGCTCATCACGCTGCCTTGGACCCTAGCTTTATCATTTTTATTACATGGAGACAATTTTGATCTTTATTTCTTAAATGTTTGTCCTCCTCCAATCCACTCCCATATGTGTATAGAGATAGATGTGATGAAAGAATGAAAGCAAGCTCTTCGTAATGAAACAGGTGGTACTAGAAGATGTTAAGTAAAATAGGTCAGACACAGAAAGACAAATGCTGCATGTTTTCTCTTGTACATGAAAGCTAAGGGAAAAGGTTGATCTGGATGTAGATGAGTGACAGGGAGGCAGGGAGGGCCAGGGACTCTGCATCCAGACACCAGAGGAAGCAGCCCCAGAGCCCGCAGTGCACACCTGTAGTCAGGGCTGTCTGCCGCACTCTGCAGATCCAGAGGAGCAGAGCCAAGGCCCATGCCCAAGGAAAGTCACGGGAATGTGCTAGTACCATGTGTTAATCCCACAGCATGGGCTGGCCGTGGGCCTGGCACATGCACACATGCATACATATGTTAAAGTACCGCACCAAACTCCATTAACATGTGCAAATAAAACACATTATTAACACTTGATTTTAAAAATTGGGTTTCACAAAATTTCCAATTTGTGTTTGTATTAAATCCATCCAGCTCTTATTTCTGTGCCTTTTCAGGGTATATTAGCTCAGACTTAAACACAGATATAATTGGATGAAATCTTGTGTTCTGTGTTAACTGAGTGTAATTTAACCGACGTTAATTTACTTGTCTGGCATTTGGTCTGTTTTTCTCTCTAATTGGTAATCAATGCAATAGAGCCAGCTCATAAGAGTATCTTACATGGTCCTGTCTCTCTTCCCTGTGTCTTGTCGGCCTGGGGCTTGTTTGTGACACTGCAGCACGTCGTGGTGTCATCCCGTCACCCACAGTGGCCAGCCTGCAGGCTGACCTCCACTGGTCACCTGGCTTCACATGGCAAAAACCTCACAGGAGTAGTTTCTCCTTCTAAGAGATAGATGGCCTCCCTGTCAAGGACCCCCTCCCCCGTCCTCTTCTGGTCCCTGGCTACTCTGCCCTCACAATCCCCCCCCCCCGTGCTCTTCCCATCTCTGCTTTGTGCCCACCATTGTCCGCCCTGCCCTCTCTTCACAGCCCCGAGGTCCCGTGGAGTTCCTGGTGCCCACTCACACCTGTTTACACACAGCCATTCCATTTCTCTCTCATAAACTACCAATCAACCGCACCCTCTTCCTTTCCCTGCCTGATTGATTAATTGATTGATTGATTGACTTTTGGTGCTGGTCCTAAGGCTTGAACTCAGGGTCTGGGTGCTGTCCTGAGCTTCTTATGCTCAAGGCTAGCACACTACACTTAAGCAACTGCTGTACCTCCAGCTTTGTGCTGATCAATTGGAGGTAAGAGTCTCATGGAGTTTTCTACCTAGGCTAGCTACGAAAAAAAGCCATGTGCCTCCTGAGTAGTTAGGGTTACAGTTGTGAGCCATCAGGATCCAGCTTTGTAATTTTAGTTTCAGATAAGATCACACTAAGTTGTCAACACTAGGCTCAAACTTGGGATCCTAGAGTCTTAGCCTTCAGAGAAGTTGGAATTATAGGTATGTATCACCACAGTCAGTCAATCTCATCTTTATTCCTGCATGAATTATTGATTTTTATCAAAATAACCTCTATAGAGAATTGCTGTGTACGAAGAACATGAAGACTACCTCATGGCCAACTGCAGATTACTATAAAATTTATTGTTTGGGTTTTTGTTTGTTTGATTTTTGTACTGGTACTGAAGTTCAAAGTGCAGCTGGACATGTTAACAAGAAAGAGGTGTGGGTGTGAGCTGCACACAGAGTCAGGACATACTATAAGACGAAATTCCAGTACATCAAGAAATTATCTGAAAAATTCCAGTAGATGAAGGTATGAGAAGGACCAGTTGATGTGGATTCAGAAATGGAATTTATGTTTGTAAATAATTATATGTAGTGTGAAACAATAAGTCACATGTAAAAACTCACATTTTATAAATTATAGATACAAATCTCTTTTAGAGCTCATTAAAAACTAGTAAAAGCATGGCACAAATGGTTGCAAAGCAAACCTTAAATTTCCCAAGAAGTAAAATTTGAACTTTTGACTACAATCTAATAGAATTAGATCTGAATTTGAAGTTCAAAGTCAACAACACATGACTGAGAAAAAAAGGAAAATGCTACAAATCATTTATTGTCTGAGAAATAAAATGACAATTGCAGATAATTTAGAGCAGAAGCACAAAAATCATCAGTGATTGAATAATGTCAAAACTCTGCTCTGAGGCAGGGAATATGTTTATGGGGTGTCTTTGTTGTTTATAAACAAATAAATGAAATGTGAACACAATGTTTAGCTTGTGATGTTTTATAAATCTAAGGATATCAGAAGGAAAAAAATGTAAGTTGTACTAAGGGAATGAAGAGGAAAATTAAATGTACAACAAAAAGGGAGTATAACCCCATATGTACCCAACAATTCTTACATTATGATTGGATAGCATGAGTGATGCTAAGTTAAGAAACTTGGAAATCTCTGCAGAAAGAATGGCTTTCTGTAAAGTCACAAGTGCTTCAAATTTACACTAGGAAAATTGGAGCAATTCCTGAAAACCCTGGGAGACTATGGAAATGCTGTGAGACTTAGCTACCAGGTAAAGGTAGATGTTTTCTAGAAAGTATATACAGGAAGAGAATGACAGCTGTTCCAACTCTACAATGACAGGGATGTGGGCAGCAACTGCGGTGGAAGCCGCTGGACCTGGCCTCTTGTGGTGTGTCTGCAGGGCAGGCCAAGGGCACCTTAAGAGGCAGTGGGGCAGGCAAAGAGAGACCAAGGAGAGTAGAGGGTCACAGAGGGCGGCACAGACCCTCAGGAGTGAGGAGTTCTCAGGGCCCAGAGGGAACAGAGAGGTCAAGGGCCCTCTCAAGGAGCCCAGTGCAGCCTTAGCCTGCTCCTAGGTGACAAGCAGACCCACTCTGGGGTACAAATCAAAGGCCAGACCCTAGCAATCCAGGGGCCAAGGGTACAAATGGGCACAGGCCATGAAGCCTGCTCTCTAG
This sequence comes from Megascapheus bottae, assembly GCF_031878675.1. Classification (NCBI taxonomy): domain Eukaryota; kingdom Metazoa; phylum Chordata; class Mammalia; order Rodentia; family Geomyidae; genus Megascapheus; species Megascapheus bottae. Next base: position 84,755,263 of record NC_143513.1, read on the forward strand.
GGTGGGAGAGAACAGGGCTGTGATTGGCTAGGGAGGGTCTGAAGCCTATCTAGCCAGTTCCTCCTAGAGACCTCCATCCTTAGAGCTGCCCACTGGCCTCATTCAGGCTCACAAGAAACAGTGGAGAAACCCAGCCCAGCCCCCAGGTGGGGGCTCTGGGCTTTCAGTTGCAGCCATGCCTCCCTGATACAGACCCACAGAAACATGTCTGTAAGATGTGACACACAGCCTGGCACCAGTGACTCACGCCTATAATCCTAGCTACTCAGGAGGCTGAGATCCGAGGACCACAGTTCAAAGCCAGCCTTGGCAGGAAAGTCCATGAGACTCTTCTCTCCAATAAACTACTCAGCAAAAGCCAGAAGTGGTGCTGTGGTTCAAGTGATGGAGTGCTAGCCTTGAATACAAAAAAGCTCAGGGAAAGTGTCCGGGCCCTGAGTTCCAGCCCTGGGGGGTTGGTGGGGAAGGGTGTGACACACAGAAGCCACTAGGCCTAAATATTGTTCTGACCCATGCAGAACCCAACAAACAGAAAAATGAGATGGACTGTGACCTTATGAAAATGCAATCCACACCTCAGCAGCAGCTGAGGGTCCAGGTCAGCCACGAAGAATGTGTGTGTGTGTGTGTGTGTGTGTGTGGTGTGGTCTCTGTGTGTGCGTGTGTGTGTATGTGGTGTGTGTGTGTGTGGTGTGTGGTCTCTGTGTGTGCGTGTGTGTGTATGTGGTGTGTGTGTATGTGGTATGTGTATGTGTGTGGTGTGTCTGCATGTGTGTGTGGTGTGTGTGTGTATGTGTGTGTGGTGTGTGTGTATGTGGTGTGTGCGTGTGTGTATGTGGTGTGTGCGTGTGTGTATGTGGTGTGTGTATGTGTGTGCTGTGTGTGCTGTGTGTGTGGTGTGTGTGTGGTGTGTGTGTGCGTGTGTGTATGTGGTGTGTGGTGTGTGTGGTGTGTGTGTGTGGTGTGTGGTGTGTGTGTGTGTGTGTGTGTGTGTGTGTGTGTGTGTGTGTGGTGTGTGGTCTCTGTGTGTGCGTGTGTGTGTATGTGGTGTGTGTGTGTGTGGTGTGTGGTCTCTGTGTGTGCGTGTGTGTGTATGTGGTGTGTGTGTATGTGGTGTGTGTATGTGTGTGGTGTGTCTGCATGTGTGTGTGGTGTGTGTGTGTATGTGTGTGTGGTGTGTGTGTATGTGGTGTGTGCGTGTGTGTATGTGGTGTGTGCGTGTGTGTATGTGGTGTGTGTATGTGTGTGGTGTGTGTGGTGTGTGTGTGGTGTGTGTGTGCGTGTGTGTATGTGGTGTGTGGTGTGTGTGGTGTGTGTGTGTGGTGTGTGGTGTGTGTGTGTGTGGTGTGTGTGTGGTGTGTGTGTGGTGTGTGTGCTGTGTGTGTGGTGTGTGTGTGCGTGTGTGTATGTGGTGTGTGGTGTGTGTGGTGTGTGTGTGTGGTGTGTGTGTGTGTGTGGTGTGTGTGGTGTGTGTGTGGTGTGGTGTGTGTGTGTGTGTGTGTGTGTGCACGCACGTGTGTGGCCTTACTATTAGTTATGATGAAAGCTACAGCTATCATCTTTCTTAATAAGCTCTTTTAAAGCAGGTGCCCTCAGCTGACAGGAACACGAGGGTCAGGAGTCCTCCCTCCATGAATACCCAGGCAGGGCCAAGGTAGGCTCTGATCCTCCACCCCTGTGGCTCTGCAGCCCCTCCTGCCTCCTGTGGCTCCCAAGCTACTGGGGAGCAGGGTTTTCAGTCTCCTCAGGCTCCTCAGCCCTGGCCCGTCCCAGTTCCCACCTCCTCTCCCAAAACTGTGCTTGCTGGAACTCCAGGCTCTCTGGACAGGCGCCACCCTGACATCCTTTACAGAGCTCTGGGAGGTTCTGAACCCTGCCAGGCTGCACCAGGGAGCAGGCTTTGGTGAGGCTTTGCTTCCTCTGTCTTAATGAAGAAGGCTTCTGCGTACACACAGATGGCAGTGGCATGTCCTTTGGTAAGGAAGGCATTGGTGGTAAGCCGACATTCCAGGAGCACCACCCTGACCCAGCGTGCACCAGTGGGACTTGGAGATGCCTCCGTCATGTTGGCATGGCTGCTTCTGTTCTTAGATGGATAGGCATGAAGGTAGATCTCTTTCTTTCACTTTTTTTCCAGTCCTGGGGCTTGAACTCAGGGCCTGGGCACTGTCCTTGGGCTTTCTCAAGGTTAGCGCTCTACCACTTGAGCCACAGCACCACTTCTGGCTTTTTTCTATGTATGTGGTACTGAGGAATCGAACCCAGGTCTTCATGCATGCTAGGCAGGCACTCCACCACCAGGCCACACTGCCAGCCAAGAAGATAGATTTCTACACTTTTGTGTTACTGATTTTTTTTTCTGCTCTTAGACTGTAGTTTTGGAATATTCTCAATCAAGTAAAAGTAGTTTCTCAGTGAAACCTTTAGAGAAAAGGTCCTATCTCTGCTTCTCACCTAAGCCTCAGCACCGGGGTCCAGGCACCCAGCAGCCCACTCTCTTGTGGTGGCTTAGGTCTGGGCACTCTATTTGGCCTTCCTGCTCCCCTTTGCTCTGCAGGAGAAGGAGGGCTCTGAGCAGGGGGGTTGATGAGGCGACACAGAACAAAAGTTTATTCAGTACCAGCTGCTCAGCTTTAGGAGACAAAGAAAAGGACTTTCGTGGTTTAAGTATGCTTTCAGTTCTACAGTGAATATAATTCCCCAGTGAGAAATAAGACCTCTTGACCCCTCTACACTCAACAAAGGCTCTGAAAATGCAGACTTTTCCACCCAGTGTAGGGGAAGGGCCTGTGGCGTCCCTCGACACCGGTGGCATGGCATTGCTGGTCATTTCAACATACCCAGTCTCCTGGCTGGGGTGCAGCAGGGCAGCCAGCCCCGGCCTCACAGACACCCAGCTGTTCACGGCTTCTCAGGGACCGTTCACTGGCCCACCAGGCTTAGAAATCTGGCTGAAGTAAGCTGAGCCCATACATACCTGGCTGGGCCGGAAGTTTCCAGATGCCGTGGATAAGCTCTGGGGAGGTTTGTGAGCTCCTGGGCCATCACACGCTGAGTATAGCCATCCTGCCACGTGAGACCTGTGGGGAGAGGTGCAGAAGCTGAGCTGGGCTGGGAAGTGGGGCCAAGCTCCTACTTCAGGCTCAGGATGCGTGCCATCAACAAACCAAGGCTCCTGCTGTGTCTTACTAAGATTGTCTACACAGTCTAGCTTTCTTAAATATCTGTTCAAAAACAGAGGTAAAGGGAGCTGGCTGCAGCCCCAGTCCGCATGGAATCTGAGACTGAGTGTGATTTTGTCAGGTGTGTAGGGGACCCGCGTCTCCTCATCCACATGTGCAGGTGTCTGCCCAGTGTCCGTCTGCCCAGTGTCCGTCTGCTGTGCACTGAGATTGGTCTTCCAGCCCTCCCTGTGAGCTGAGCATGTGGCTGAACAAGCAACACTGTGTCTAGGAAGCAATTGCTGTGGGCTAATGTACTGCGTCTTAGAGCCAATTACATTATATTTACACTCAAATGTTGTGACAAAGAGCTTTACAACAAGGGTGAAGCAGTTATGAAGGCAAAATCCATGTGATTATGCATTAATTACATGCACCGTGGATCACATGATAATTATGCTCAGAATTACCAAATAACCTCCAAGAATAATTATTATGCAATTTGTACATTTTAGCTCTTATGGTAACACTTTCACACTTAGAACTACCCCATGCAATTATCCATAATTATCTAATCACTAAGTGGCATGTAATTACAAAGGTATATTTTTATGCCCTGTACAAAATCTTCAAATCACATCAGCTCTGTGAGTGTATATGCAAGTGTGGGCATATGTGTGTGTGGTATACATGTGTGCCTGTGTGCACCATATGTATGATGATGTACATGTGTAGTGTGTGGACACGCTATCTATCTGTATACATTGTGTATGTTCTAGGTATAGATGTGGGCCTGCTTGTGTGTATGTGTGTATGCACTGTGTGCAATGTAAGTGTGTGTACGCGCTGAGTGGATGAGGTGTGTGTATGTGTGTATGCACTGTATGCAATGGAAGTGTGTGTACGTGCTGAGTGGATGAGGTGTGTGTATGTGTGTATGCACTGTATGCAATGGAAGTGTGTGTACGCGCTGAGTAGATGAGGTGTGTGTATGTCAAGGAGACAAGAGCTTACACTCCAAATGTGTAGATGTAGTGTGCATAGGTGCATGTATGGTGTGCATGTACATGTGTGAACATTGTATTGTGTGCTACATGTATGTGCATATGTGTATGTCAAGGAAACAAGAGCTTGCACTCTAGAAGGAATAAAAGTTCTCAGTAGTATAAGCAGCTTTCCCGAGTACCACTGTGTGTGTGTGTGTGTGTGTGTGTGTGTGTGTTGTGTGTGTGATGCCAGTCTCTGGGGCTTGAACTTAGGGCTGGGCACTGTCTCTGAGCTTTTTCACTCAAGGTTAGTGATCTACCACCGGTGCCACACCTCCACTTCCAGTCTTTTGGTGGATATCTGGAGATAGGAGTCTCACAGGCTTTCCTGTCCAGGCTGGCTTCAAACCACAGTCCTAAGATCTCAGCCTCTCCACCTCCTGAGTAGCTACCATCACAGGTGTTAGATACCCATGCCTGGTAAGCACTATTTTTCAGATGCACCTCTATATGCCTTAAGTTCACAGACGCAAATAGTGGAAACAGTGCTAAGTCTCAGGAGGATCAATAGTGAAATTGCCAAGGAACGTAGCCTCCACATCCTCCTGAGAAGCTCTTTAAAATCCGCTCATACAAGGAAGCCAGTCGTGCTCCACTTTGCTCTTATTCGGTAGTTAGAGGCAACTGAGGTGCAGCACCCTTTCACCTGTGCATTCCCAGGAACATTCTCATGCAAAACATGCTTGCAATGCTAACAGAATGAGTAGCATCTTGGACTTTGCAATAAGGATATTTTAAGCATGCCATTCTCCAGGAATAGCCTTAACACTAATATTTATCAGGAGACAGGTAATCAAGGACATAAAGGGAATTTTCCCTGAAAACGTAGGTTATTAAGAAAATGTAGAGAACTGAAATTCAGTAGTATTTCCTACCTCAAGAGCACAATGCCTACGCTCAGGGCTTCAGAACAATAGCTGGCCAGCTGAGAAAGCTGTCTATATAGGACAGTCCAAGGAAGACTGACTACTAAGCCACGATTTCTAAGCTTTCCTGAGAACAAGAAAGAACTGATTTTAGGGGGAAACAAACTGATCCATAAATTCAGTACCCCATGAGCTTCTGTCCAGGGTATGAGGGTCACTGCTAGGACGCCATTGAGAGTGCCCCGGACATCCTTCCATCCATCCACAAGACCTGTATTTCCATCCACCCATCCACACACCCTGGACTTCCTTCCATCCATCCACACACCCTGGACTTCCTTCCATCCATCCACAAGACCTGTATTTCCATCCACCCATCCACACACCCTGGACTTCCTTCCATCCATCCACACGCCCTGGACTTCCATCCATCCATCCACACGCCCTGGACTTCCTTCCATCCATCCACACACCCTGGACTTCCTTCCATCCACACCCATGGACTTCCTTCCATCCATCCACACGCCCTGGACTTCCTTCCATCCATCCACACGCCCTGGACTTCCATCCATCCATCCACACGCTCTGGACTTCCTTCCATCCACACCCATGGACTTCCATCCATCCATCCACACACGCTGGACTTCCTTCCATCCATCCACACACCCTGGACTTCCTTCCATCCATCCACACGCCCTGGACTTCCTTCCATCCATTCACACACCCTGGACTTCCTTCCATCCATTCACACACCCTGGACTTCCTTCCATCCATCCACACGCCCTGGACTTCCTTCCATCCATACACGCCCTGGACTTCCATCCATCCATCCACACACGCTGGACTTCCTTCCATCCATCCACACACCCTGGACTTCCTTCCATCCATCCACAACCCTGGACTTCCTAACATCTATCCACACGCCTTGGACTTCCATCCATCCATCCACACGCCCTGGACTTCCTTCCATCCATCCACACGCCCTGGACTTCCTTCCATCCATCCACACACGCTGGACTTCCTTCCATCCATCCACACACCCTGGACTTCCTTCCATCCATCCACAGACCCTGGACTTCCATCCATCCATCCACACGCCCTGGACTTCCTTCCAACCATCCCCACGCCCTGGACTTCCTTCCATCAATCCACACGCCCTGGACTTCCTTGTATCCATCCACACACCCTGGACTTCCTTCCATCCATCCACACACCCTGGACTTCCTTCCATCCATCCACACACCCTGGACTTCCATCCATCCATCCACACGCCCTGGACTTCCTTCCAACCATCCCCACGCCCTGGACTTCCTTCCATCAATCCACACGCCCTGGACTTCCTTGTATCCATCCACACACCCTGGACTTCCTTCCATCCATCCACACGCCCTGGACTTCCTTCCATCCATCCACTCAGCCTGGACTTCCTTCCATCCATCCACACGCCCTGGACTTCCTTCCAACCATCCACACGCCCTGGACTTCCTTCCATCCATCTACATGCCCTGAACTTCCTTCCATCCATCCACACGCCCTGGACTTCCTTCCATCCATCCACATGCCCTGGACTTCCTAACATCCATCCACACACCCTGGACTTCCATCCATCCATCCACACGCCCTGGACTTCCTTCCAACCATCCACACGCCCTGGACTTCCTTCCATCCATCCACACGCCCTGGACTTCCTAACATCCATCCACACACCCTGGACTTCCATCCATCCATCCACACGCCCTGGACTTCCTTCCAACCATCCACACGCCCTGGACTTCCTTCCATCCATCCACACGCCCTGGACTTCCTTCCATCCATCCACACACCCTGGACTTCCTTTCATCCATCCACACGCTTTGGACTTCCATCCATCCATCCACACGCCCTGGACTTCCTTCCGTCCATCCACACGCCCTGAACTTCCTTCCATCCATCCACTCTCCCTGGACTTCCTTCCATCCATCCACACACCCTGGACTTCCTTCCAACCATCCACACGCCCTGGACTTCCTTCCATCCATCCACACGCCGTGGACTTCCTTCCATCCATCCACACGCCCTGGACTTCCTTCCATCCATCCACACGCCCTGGACTTCCTTCAATCCATCCACACGCCCTGGACTTCCTTCCATCCATCCACACGCCCTGGACTTCCTTCCATCCATCCACACGCCCTGGACTTCCTTCCATCCATCCACACGCCCTGGACTTCCATCCATCCATCAACACGCCCTGGACTTCCTTCAATCCATCCACACACGCTGGACTTCCTTCCATCCATCCACACGCCCTGGACTTCCTTCCAACCATCCACACGCCCTGGACTTCCTTCCATCCATCCACACGCCCTGGACTTCCTTCCATCCATCCACATGCCCTGGACTTGCTTCCATCCATCCACACGCCCTGGACTTCCTTCCATCCATCCACACGCCCTGGACATCCTTCCATCCACACACCCATGAATTCCTTCCATCCATCCACACGCCCTGGACTTCCTTCCAACCATCCACATGCCCTGGACTTCCTTCCATCCATCCACACACCCTGGACTTCCTTCCATCCATCCACACGCCCTGGACTTCCTTCCACCCATCCACACGCCCTGGACTTCCATCCATCCATCCACACACGCTGGACTTCCTTCCATCCATCCACACACCCTGGACTTCCTTCCATCCATCCACACGCCCTGGACTTCCTTCCAACCATCCACACGCCCTGGACTTCCTTCCATCCATCCACACGCCCTGGACTTCCTTCCATCCATCCACATGCCCTGGACTTGCTTCCATCCATCCACACACCCTGGACTTCCTTCCATCCATCCACACGCCCTGGACTTCCTTCCATCCATCCACACGCCCTGGACTTCCATCCATCCATCCACACACGCTGGACTTCCTTCCATCCATCCACACACCCTGGACTTCCTTCCATCCATCCACACGCCCTGGACTTCCTTCCATCCATCCACACGCCCTGGACTTCCTAACATCCATCCACACACCCTGGACTTCCTTCCATCCATCCACACACCCTGGACTTCCTTCCATGCACCCACACACCCTGGACTTCCTTCCATCCATCCACACGCCCTGGACTTCCATCCATCTATCCACACACCCTGGACTTCCTTCCATCCATCCACACACCCTGGACTTCCTTCCATCCATCCACACGCCCTGGACTTCCTTCCATCCATCCACACGCCCTGGACTTCCTAACATCCATCCACACACCCTGGACTTCCTTCCATCCATCCACACACCCTGGACTTCCTTCCATGCACCCACACACCCTGGACTTCCTTCCATCCATCCACACGCCCTGGACTTCCATCCATCTATCCACACACCCTGGACTTCCTTCCATCCATCCACACACCCTGGACTTCCTTCCAACCATCCACACGCCCTGGACTTCCTACAACCATCCACACGCCCTGGACTTCCTTCCATCCATCCACACGCCCTGGACTTCCATCCATCCATCCACACGCCCTGGACTTCCATCCATCCATCCACACGCCCTGGACTTCCTTCCATCCATCCACTCAGCCTGGACTTCCTTCCATCCATCCACACGCCCTGGACTTCCTTCCAACCATCCACACGCCCTGGACTTCCTTCCATCCATCCACACGCCCTGGACTACCTTCCATCCATCCACACGCCCTGAACTTCCATCCATCCATCCACACGCCCTGGACTTCCATCCATCCATCCACACGCCCTGGACTTCCTTCCATCCATCCACACGCCCTGGACTTCCTAACATCCATCCACACGCCCTGGACTTCCTTCCATCCATCCACACGCCCTGGACTTCCTTCCATCCATCCACACGCCCAGGACTTCCTTCTATCCATCCACACGTCCTGGACTTCCTTCCATCCATCCACACGCCCTGGACTTCCTTCCATCCATCCACACGCCCTGGACTTCCTTCCAACCATCCACACGCCCTGGACTTCCATCCATCCATCCACACACGCTGGACTTCCTTCCATCCATCCACACACCCTGGACTTCCTTCCATCCATCCACACGCCCTGGATTTCCTTCCATCCATCCACACGCCCTGGACTTCCTAACATCCATCCACACACCCTGGACTTCCTTCCATCCATCCACACACCCTGGACTTCCTTCCATGCACCCACACACCCTGGACTTCCTTCCATCCATCCACACGCCCTGGACTTCCATCCATCTATCCACACACCCTGGACTTCCTTCCATCCATCCACACACCCTGGACTTCCTTCCAACCATCCACACGCCCTGGACTTCCTACAACCATCCACACGCCCTGGACTTCCTTCCATCCATCCACACGCCCTGGACTTCCATCCATCCATCCACACGCCCTGGACTTCCATCCATCCATCCACACGCCCTGGACTTCCTTCCATCCATCCACTCAGCCTGGACTTCCTTCCATCCATCCACACGCCCTGGACTTCCTTCCAACCATCCACACGCCCTGGACTTCCTTCCATCCATCCACACGCCCTGGACTACCTTCCATCCATCCACACGCCCTGGACTTCCATCCATCCATCCACACGCCCTGGACTTCCATCCATCCATCCACACGCCCTGGACTTCCTTCCATCCATCCACACGCCCTGGACTTCCTAACATCCATCCACACGCCCTGGACTTCCTTCCATCCATCCACACGCCCTGGACTTCCTTCCATCCATCCACACGCCCTGGACTTCCTTCTATCCATCCACACGTCCTGGACTTCCTTCCATCCATCCACACGCCCTGGACTTCCTTCCATCCATCCACACGCCCTGGACTTCCATCCATCCATCCACACGCCCTGGACTTCCTTCCATCCATCCACACGCCCTGGACTTCCATCCATCCATCCACACGCCCTGGACTTCCTTCCAACATCCACACGCCCTGGACTTCCTTCCATCCATCCACACGCCCTGGACTTCCTTCCATCCATCCACACGCCCTGGACTTCCTTCCATCCATCCACACGCCCTGGACTTCCATCCATCCATCCACACGCCCTGGACTTTCTTCCAACCATCCACACGCCCTGGACTTCCTTCCATCCATCCACACGCCCTGGACTTCCTTCCATCCATCCACATGCCCTGGACTTGCTTCCATCCATCCACACGCCCTGGACTTCCTTCCATCCATCCACACGCCCTGGACATCCTTCCATCCACACACCCATGAATTCCTTCCATCCATCCACACGCCCTGGACTTCCTTCCAACCATCCACATGCCCTGGACTTCCTTCCATCCATCCACACACCCTGGACTTCCTTCCATCCATCCACACGCCCTGGACTTCCTTCCATCCATCCACACGCCCTGGACTTCCATCCATCCATCCACACACGCTGGACTTCCTTCCATCCATCCACACACCCTGGACTTCCTTCCATCCATCCACACGCCCTGGACTTCCTTCCAACCATCCACACGCCCTGGACTTCCTTCCATCCATCCACACGCCCTGGACTTCCTTCCATCCATCCACATGCCCTGGACTTGCTTCCATCCATCCACACGCCCTGGACTTCCTTCCATCCATCCACACGCCCTGGACATCCTTCCATCCACACACCCATGAATTCCTTCCATCCATCCACACGCCCTGGACTTCCTTCCATCCATCCACATGCCCTGGACTTCCTTCCATCCATCCACACACCCTGGACTTCCTTCCATCCATCCACACGCCCTGGACTTCCTTCCATCCATCCACACGCCCTGGACTTCCATCCATCCATCCACACACGCTGGACTTCCTTCCATCCATCCACACACCCTGGACTTCCTTCCATCCATCCACACGCCCTGGACTTCCTTCCATCCATCCACACGCCCTGGACTTCCTAACATCCATCCACACACCCTGGACTTCCTTCCATCCATCCACACACCCTGGACTTCCTTCCATGCACCCACACACCCTGGACTTCCTTCCATCCATCCACACGCCCTGGACTTCCATCCATCTATCCACACACCCTGGACTTCCTTCCATCCATCCACACACCCTGGACTTCCTTCCAACCATCCACACGCCCTGGACTTCCTACAACCATCCACACGCCCTGGACTTCCTTCCATCCATCCACACGCCCTGGACTTCCATCCATCCATCCACACGCCCTGGACTTCCATCCATCCATCCACACGCCCTGGACTTCCTTCCATCCATCCACTCAGCCTGGACTTCCTTCCATCCATCCACACGCCCTGGACTTCCTTCCAACCATCCACACGCCCTGGACTTCCTTCCATCCATCCAAACGCCCTGGACTACCTTCCATCCATCCACACGCCCTGAACTTCCATCCATCCATCCACACGCCCTGGACTTCCATCCATCCATCCACACGCCCTGGACTTCCTTCCATCCATCCACACGCCCTGGACTTCCTAACATCCATCCACACGCCCTGGACTTCCTTCCATCCATCCACACGCACTGGACTTCCTTCCATCCATCCACACGCCCTGGACTTCCTTCTATCCATCCACACGTCCTGGACTTCCTTCCATCCATCCACACGCCCTGGACTTCCTTCCATCCATCCACACGCCCTGGACTTCCTTCCATCCATCCACACGCCCTGGACTTCCATCCATCCATCCACACACGCTGGACTTCCTTCCATCCATCCACACACCCTGGACTTCCTTCCATCCATCCACACGCCCTGGACTTCCTTCCATCCATCCACACGCCCTGGACTTCCTAACATCCATCCACACACCCTGGACTTCCTTCCATCCATCCACACACCCTGGACTTCCTTCCATGCACCCACACACCCTGGACTTCCTTCCATCCATCCACACGCCCTGGACTTCAATCCATCTATCCACACACCCTGGACTTCCTTCCATCCATCCACACACCCTGGACTTCCTTCCAACCATCCACACGCCCTGGACTTCCTACAACCATCCACACGCCCTGGACTTCCTTCCATCCATCCACACGCCCTGGACTTCCATCCATCCATCCACACGCCCTGGACTTCCATCCATCCATCCACACGCCCTGGACTTCCTTCCATCCATCCACTCAGTCTGGACTTCCTTCCATCCATCCACACGCCCTGGACTTCCTTCCAACCATCCACACGCCCTGGACTTCCTTCCATCCATCCACACGCCCTGGACTACCTTCCATCCATCCACACGCCCTGGACTTCCATCCATCCATCCACACGCCCTGGACTTCCATCCATCCATCCACACGCCCTGGACTTCCTTCCATCCATCCACACGCCCTGGATTTCCTAACATCCATCCACACGCCCTGGACTTCCTTCCATCCATCCACACGCCCTGGACTTCCTTCCATCCATCCACACGCCCTGGACTTCCTTCTATCCATCCACAGGTCCTGGACTTCCTTCCATCCATCCACACGCCCTGGACTTCCTTCCATCCATCCACACGCCCTGGACTTCCATCCATCCATCCACACGCCCTGGACTTCCTTCCATCCATCCACACGCCCTGGACTTCCATCCATCCATCCACACGCCCTGGACGTCCTTCCAACATCCACACGCCCTGGACTTCCTTCCATCCATCCACACGCCCTGGACTTCCTTCCATCCATCCACACGCCCTGGACTTCCTTCCATCCATCCACACGCCCTGGACTTCCATCCATCCATCCACACGCCCTGGACTTTCTTCCAACCATCCACACGCCCTGGACTTCCTTCCATCCATCCACACGCCCTGGACTTCCTTCCATCCATCCACATGCCCTGGACTTGCTTCCATCCATCCACACGCCCTGGACTTCCTTCCATCCATCCACACGCCCTGGACATCCTTCCATCCACACACCCATGAATTCCTTCCATCCATCCACACGCCCTGGACTTCCTTCCAACCATCCACATGCCCTGGACTTCCTTCCATCCATCCACACACCCTGGACTTCCTTCCATCCATCCACACGCCCTGGACTTCCTTCCATCCATCCACACGCCCTGGACTTCCATCCATCCATCCACACACGCTGGACTTCCTTCCATCCATCCACACACCCTGGACTTCCTTCCATCCATCCTCACGCCCTGGACTTCCTTCCAACCATCCACACGCCCTGGACTTCCTTCCATCCATCCACACGCCCTGGACTTCCTTCCATCCATCCACATGCCCTGGACTTGCTTCCATCCATCCACACGCCCTGGACTTCCTTCCATCCATCCACACGCCCTGGACATCCTTCCATCCACACACCCATGAATTCCTTCCATCCATCCACACGCCCTGGACTTCCATCCATCCATCCACACACGCTGGACTTCCTTCCATCCATCCACACACCTTGGACTTCCTTCCATCCATCCACACGCCCTGGACTTCCTTCCATCCATCCACACGCCCTGGACTTCCTAACATCCATCCACACACCCTGGACTTCCTTCCATCCATCCACACACCCTGGACTTCCTTCCATGCACCCACACACCCTGGACTTCCTTCCATCCATCCACACGCCCTGGACTTCCATCCATCTATCCACACACCCTGGACTTCCTTCCATCCATCCACACACCCTGGACTTCCTTCCAACCATCCACACGCCCTGGACTTCCTACAACCATCCACACGCCCTGGACTTCCTTCCATCCATCCACATGCCCTGGACTTCCATCCATCCATCCACACGCCCTGGACTTCCATCCATCCATCCACACACCCTGGACTTCCTTCCATCCATCCACTCAGCCTGGACTTCCTTCCATCCATCCACACGCCCTGGACTTCCTTCCAACCATCCACACGCCCTGGACTTCCTTTCATCCATCCACACGCCCTGGACTACCTTCCATCCATCCACACGCCCTGAACTTCCATCCATCCATCCACACGCCCTGGACTTCCATCCATCCATCCACACGCCCTGGACTTCCTTCCATCCATCCACACGCCCTGGACTTCCTAACATCCATCCACACGCCCTGGACTTCCTTCCATCCATCCACACGCCCTGGACTTCCTTCCATCCATCCACACGCCCTGGACTTCCTTCTATCCATCCACACGTCCTGGACTTCCTTCCATCCATCCACACGCCCTGGACTTCCTTCCATCCATCCACACGCCCTGGACTTCCTTCCATCCATCCACACGCCCTGGACTTCCATCCATCCATCCACACACGCTGGACTTCCTTCCATCCATCCACACACCCTGGACTTCCTTCCATCCATCCACACGCCCTGGACTTCCTTCCATCCATCCACACGCCCTGGACTTCCTAACATCCATCCACACACCCTGGACTTCCTTCCATCCATCCACACACCCTGGACTTCCTTCCATGCACCCACACACCCTGGACTTCCTTCCATCCATCCACACGCCCTGGACTTCCATCCATCTATCCACACACCCTGGACTTCCTTCTATCCATCCACACACCCTGGACTTCCTTCCAACCATCCACACGCCCTGGACTTCCTACAACCATCCACACGCCCTGGACTTCCTTCCATCCATCCACACGCCCTGGACTTCCATGCATCCATCCACACGCCCTGGACTTCCATCCATCCATCCACACGCCCTGGACTTCCATCCATCCATCCACACGCCCTGGACTTCCTTCCATCCATCCACACGCCCTGGACTTCCTTCCAACCATCCCCACGCCCTGGACTTCCTTCCATCAATCCACACGCCCTGGACTTCCTTGTATCCATCCACACGCCCTGGACTTCCTTCCATCCATCCACACGCCCTGGACTTCCTTCCATCCATCCACACGCCCTGGACTTCCATCCATCCATCCACACACCCTGGACTTCCTTCCATCCATCCACACGCCCTGGACTTCCATCCATCCATCCACACGCCCTGGACTTCCTTCCATCCATCCACACGCCCTGGACTTCCTTCCATCCATCCACACGCCCTGGGCTTCCTTCCATCCATCCACACGCCCTGGACTTCCTTCCATCCATCCACACGCCCTGGACTTCCTTCCATCCATCCACACGCCCTGGACTTCCTTCCATCCATCCACACACACTGGACTTCCTTCCATCCATCCACACACACTGGACTTCCTTCCATCCATGCACACGCCCTGGACTTCCATCCATCCATCCACACGCCCTGGACTTCCTTCCATCCATCCACACACCCTGGACTTCCTTCCATCCATCCACACGCCCTGGACTTCCTTCCATCCATCCACACGCCCTGGACTTCCATCCATCCATCCACATGCCCTGGACTTCCTTCCATCCATCCACACGCCCTGGACTTCCTTCCATCCATCCACACGCCCTGGACTTCCATCCATCCATCCACACGCCCTGGACTTCCATCCATCTATCCACACGCCCTGGACTTCCTTCCATCCATCCACACGCCCTGGACTTCCTTCCATCCTTCCACACGCCCTGGACTTCCTTCCATCCATCCACACGCCCTGGACTTCCTTCCATCCATCCACACGCCCTGGACTTCCTTCCATCCATCCACACGCCCTGGACTTCCATCCATCCATCCACACGCCCTGGACTTCCTTCCATCCATCCACTCAGCCTGGACTTCCTTCCATCCATCCACACGCCCTGGACTTCCTTCCATCCATCCACACGCCCTGGACTTCCTTCCATCCATCCACAGGCCCTGGACTTCCTTCCATCCATCCACACGCCCTGGACTTCCATCCATCCATTCACACGCCCTGGACTTCCTTCCATCCATCCACACGCCCTGGACTTCCATCCATCCATCCACACGCCCTGGACTTCCTTCCAACCATCCCCACGCCCTGGACTTCCTTCCATCAATCCACACGCCCTGGACTTCCTTCTATCCATCCACACACCCTGGACTTCCTTCCATCCATCCACACGCCCTGGACTTCCATCCATCCATCCACACGCCCTGGACTTCCATCCATCCATCCACACGCCCTGGACTTCCTTCCATCCATCCACTCAGCCTGGACTTCCTTCCATCCATCCACATGCCCTGGACTTCCTTCCAACCATCCACACGCCCTGGACTTCCTTCCATCCATCCACACGCCCTGGACTTCCTTCCATCCATCCACACGCCCTGGACTTCCTTCCATCCATCCACACGCCCTGGACTTCCATCCATCCATCCACACGCCCTGGACTTCCTTCCATCCATCCACACGCCCTGGACTTCCATCCATCCATCCACACGCCCTGGACTTCCTTCCAACCATCCACACGCCCTGGACTTCCTTCCATCCATCCACACGCCCTGGACTTCCTTCCAACCATCCACACGCCCTGGACTTCCTTCCATCCATCCACACGCCCTGGACTTCCTTCCATCCATGCACACGCCCTGGACTTCTTTCCATCCATCCACACACACTGGACTTCCTTCCATCCATCCACACGTCCTGGACTTCCTTCCATCCATGCACACGCCCTGGACTTCCATCCATCCATCCACACGCCCTGGACTTCCTTCCATCCATCCACACGCCCTGGACTTCCTTCCATCCATCCACACGCCCTGGACTTCCTTCCATCCATCCACACGCCCTGGACTTCCATCCATCCATCCACATGCCCTGGACTTCCTTCCATCCATCCACACGCCCTGGACTTCCTTCCATCCATCCACACGCCCTGGACTTCCATCCATCCATCCACACGCCCTGGACTTCCATCCATCTATCCACACGCCCTGGACTTCCTTCCATCCATCCACACGCCCTGGACTTCCTTCCATCCTTCCACACGCCCTGGACTTCCTTCCATCCATCCACACGCCCTGGACTTCCTTCCATCCATCCACACGCCCTGGACTTCCTTCCATCCATCCACACGCCCTGGACTTCCATCCATCCATCCACACGCCCTGGACTTCCTTCCATCCATCCACTCAGCCTGGACTTCCTTCCATCCATCCACACGCCCTGGACTTCCTTCCATCCATCCACACGCCCTGGACTTCCTTCCATCCATCCACAGGCCCTGGACTTCCTTCCATCCATCCACACGCCCTGGACTTCCATCCATCCATTCACACGCCCTGGACTTCCTTCCATCCATCCACACGCCCTGGACTTCCATCCATCCATCCACACGCCCTGGACTTCCTTCCAACCATCCCCACGCCCTGGACTTCCTTCCATCAATCCACACGCCCTGGACTTCCTTCTATCCATCCACACACCCTGGACTTCCTTCCATCCATCCACACGCCCTGGACTTCCATCCATCCATCCACACGCCCTGGACTTCCATCCATCCATCCACACGCCCTGGACTTCCTTCTAACCATCCACTCAGCCTGGACTTCCTTCCATCCATCCACATGCCCTGGACTTCCTTCCAACCATCCACACGCCCTGGACTTCCTTCCATCCATCCACACGCCCTGGACTTCCTTCCATCCATCCACACGCCCTGGACTTCCTTCCATCCATCCACACGCCCTGGACTTCCATCCATCCATCCACACGCCCTGGACTTCCTTCCATCCATCCACACGCCCTGGACTTCCATCCATCCATCCACACGCCCTGGACTTCCTTCCAACCATCCACACGCCCTGGACTTCCTTCCATCCATCCACACGCCCTGGACTTCCTTCCAACCATCCACACGCCCTGGACTTCCTTCCATCCATCCACACGCCCTGGACTTCCTTCCAACCATCCACATGCCCTGGACTTCCATCCATCCATCCACACGCCCTGGACTTCCTTCCAACCATCCACACGCCCTGGACTTCCTTCTATCCATCCACACGCCCTGGACTTCCTTCCAACCATCCCCACGCCCTGGACTTCCTTCCATCAATCCACACGCCCTGGACTTCCTTGTATCCATCCACACACCCTGGACTTCCTTCCATCCATCCACACGCCCTGGACTTCCATCCATCCATCCACACGCCCTGGACTTCCTTCCATCCATCCACACGCCCTAGACTTCCTTCCATCCATCCACACGCCCTGGACTTCCTTCCATCCATCCACACGCCCTGGACTTCCATCCATCTATCCACACGCCCTGGACTTCCTTCCATCCATCCAGACGCCCTGGACTTCCATCCATCTATCCACACACCCTAGACTTCCTTCCATCCATCCACACACCCTGGACTTCCTTCCATCCATCCACACGCCCTGGACTTCCTTCTAACCATCCACACTCCCTGGACTTCCTTCCATCCATCCACACGCCCTGGACTTCCTTCCATCCATCCACACGCCCTGGACTTCCATCCATCCATCCACACGCCCTGGACTTCCTTCCATCCATCCACACCCTGGACTTCCTTCCATCCATCCACACGCCCTGGACTTCCTTCCATCCATCCACACGCCCTGGACTTCCTTCCATCCATCCACACGCCCTGGACTTCCATCCATCCATCCACACGCCCTGGACTTCCTTCCATCCATCCATACGCCCTGGACTTCCATCCATCCATCCACACGCCCTGGACTTCCTTCCATCCATCCATACGCCCTGGACTTCCATCCATCCATCCACACGCCCTGGACTTCCTTCCATCCATCCACACGCCCTGGACTTCCTTCCATCCATCCACAGGCCCTGGACTTCCTTCCATCCATCCACACGCCCTGGGCTTCCTTCCATCCATCCACACGCCCTGGACTTCCTTCCATCCATCCACACGCCCTGGACTTCCATCCATCCATCCACACGCCCTGGACTTCCTTCCATCCATCCACACGCCCTGGACTTCCTTCCATCCATCCACACGCCCTGGACTTCCATCCATCCATCCACACGCCCTGGACTTCCTTCCAACCATCCACACGCTCTGGACTTCCTTCCATCCATCCACATGCCCTGGACTTCCTTCCATCCATCCACACGCCCTGGACTTCCTTCCAACCATCCACACGCCCTGGACTTCCATCCATCCATCCACACGCCCTGGACTTCCTTCCAACCATCCACACGCCCTGGACTTCCTTCCATCCATCCACACGCCCTGGACTTCCTTCCATCCATCCACACGCCCTGTACTTCCTTTCATCCATCCACACGCCCTGGACTTCCTTCCATCCATCCACACGCCCTGGACTTCCATCCATCTATCCACACACCCTGGACTTCCTTCCATCCATCCAGACGCCCTGGACTTCCATCCATCTATCCACACACCCTAGACTTCCTTCCATCCATCCACACACCCTGGACTTCCTTCCATCCATCCACACGCCCTGGACTTCCTTCTAACCATCCACACTCCCTGGACTTCCTTCCATCCATCCACACGCCCTGGACTTCCTTCCATCCATCCACACGCCCTGGACTTCCATCCATCCATCCACACGCCCTGGACTTCCTTCCATCCATCCACACCCTGGACTTCCTTCCATCCATCCACACGCCCTGGACTTCCTTCCATCCATCCACACGCCCTGGACTTCCTTCCATCCATCCACACGCCCTGGACTTCCATCCATCCATCCACACGCCCTGGACTTCCTTCCATCCATCCACACGCCCTGGACTTCCATCCATCCATCCACACGCCCTGGACTTCCTTCCATCCATCCACACGCCCTGGACTTCCTTCCATCCATCCACACGCCCTGGGCTTCCTTCCATCCATCCACACGCCCTGGACTTCCTTCCATCCATCCACACGCCCTGGACTTCCTTCCATCCATCCACACACACTGGACTTCCTTCCATCCATCCACACGTCCTGGACTTCCTTCCATCCATGCACACGCCCTGGACTTCCATCCATCCATCCACACGCCCTGGACTTCCTTCCATCCATCCACACGCCCTGGACTTCCTTCCATCCATCCACACGCCCTGGACTTCCTTCCATCCATCCACACGCCCTGGACTTCCATCCATCCATCTACACGCCCTGGACTTCCTTCCATCCATCCACACGCCCTGGACTTCCTTCCATCCATCCACACGCCCTGGACTTCCATCCATCCATCCACACGCCCTGGACTTCCATCCATCCATCCACACGCCCTGGACTTCCATCCATCCATCCACACGCCCTGGACTTCCTTCCATCCATCCACACGCCCTGGACTTCCTTCCATCCATCCACACGCCCTGGACTTCCATCCATCCATCCACACGCCCTGGACTTCCTTCCATCCATCCACACGCCCTGGACTTCCTTCCATCCATCCACACGCCCTGGACTTCCATCCATCCATCCACACGCCCTGGACTTCCTTCCAACCATCCACACGCTCTGGACTTCCTTCCATCCATCCACATGCCCTGGACTTCCTTCCATCCATCCACACGCCCTGGACTTCCTTCCAACCATCCACACGCCCTGGACTTCCATCCATCCATCCACACGCCCTGGACTTCCTTCCAACCATCCACACGCCCTGGACTTCCTTCCATCCATCCACACGCCCTGGACTTCCTTCCATCCATCCACACGCCCTGTACTTCCTTTCATCCATCCACACGCCCTGGACTTCCTTCCATCCATCCACACGCCCTGGACTTCCATCCATCTATCCACACACCCTGGACTTCCTTCCATCCATCCAGACGCCCTGGACTTCCATCCATCTATCCACACACCCTAGACTTCCTTCCATCCATCCACACACCCTGGACTTCCTTCCATCCATCCACACGCCCTGGACTTCCTTCTAACCATCCACACTCCCTGGACTTCCTTCCATCCATCCACACGCCCTGGACTTCCTTCCATCCATCCACACGCCCTGGACTTCCATCCATCCATCCACACGCCCTGGACTTCCTTCCATCCATCCACACCCTGGACTTCCTTCCATCCATCCACACGCCCTGGACTTCCTTCCATCCATCCACACGCCCTGGACTTCCTTCCATCCATCCACACGCCCTGGACTTCCATCCATCCATCCACACGCCCTGGACTTCCTTCCATCCATCCACACGCCCTGGACTTCCATCCATCCATCCACACGCCCTGGACTTCCTTCCATCCATCCACACGCCCTGGACTTCCTTCCATCCATCCACACGCCCTGGGCTTCCTTCCATCCATCCACACGCCCTGGACTTCCTTCCATCCATCCACACGCCCTGGACTTCCTTCCATCCATCCACACACACTGGACTTCCTTCCATCCATCCACACGTCCTGGACTTCCTTCCATCCATGCACACGCCCTGGACTTCCATCCATCCATCCACACGCCCTGGACTTCCTTCCATCCATCCACACGCCCTGGACTTCCTTCCATCCATCCACACGCCCTGGACTTCCTTCCATCCATCCACACGCCCTGGACTTCCATCCATCCATCCACACGCCCTGGACTTCCTTCCATCCATCCACACGCCCTGGACTTCCTTCCATCCATCCACACGCCCTGGACTTCCATCCATCCATCCACACGCCCTGGACTTCCATCCATCCATCCACACGCCCTGGACTTCCTTCCATCCATCCACACGCCCTGGACTTCCTTCCATCCTTCCACACGCCCTGGACTTCCTTCCATCCATCCACACGCCCTGGACTTCCTTCCATCCATCCACACGCCCTGGACTTCCTTCCATCCATCCACACGCCCTGGACTTCCATCCATCCATCCACACGACCTGGACTTCCTTCCATCCATCCACTCAGCCTGGACTTCCTTCCATCCATCCACACGCCCTGGACTTCCTTCCATCCATCCACAAGCCCTGGACTTCCTTCCATCCATCCACACGCCCTGGACCTCCATCCATCCATCCACACGCCCTGAACTTCCTTCCATCCATCCACACGCCCTGGACTTCCTTCCATCCATCCACACGCCCTGGACTTCCATCCATCCATCCACACGTCCTGGACTTCCTTCCATCCATGCACACGCCCTGGACTTCCATCCATCCTTCCACACGCCCTGGACTTCCTTCCATCCATCCACACGCCCTGGACTTCCTTCCATCCATCCACACAACCTGGACTTCCTTCCATCCATCCAAACGCCCTGGACTTCCATCCATCCATCCACACGCCCTGGACTTCCTTCCATCCATCCACTCAGCCTGGACTTCCTTCCATCCATCCACACGCCCTGGACTTCCTTCCATCCATCCACACGCCCTGGACTGACTTCCATCCATCCACACGCTCTGGACTTCCTTCCATCCATCCACACGCCCTGGACTTCCTTCCATCCATCCACACGCCCTGCACTTCCTACCATCCATCCACGCGCCCTGGACTTCTTTCCATCCATCCACACGCCCTGGACTTCCTTCCATCCATCCACACGCCCTGGACTTCCCTCCATCCATCCACACGCCCTGGACTTCCTTCCATCCATCCACACGCCCTGGACTTCCTTCCATCCATCCACCCGCCCTGGACTTCCTTCCATCCATCCACACGCCCTGGACTTCCTTCCATCCATCCACACCCCCTGGACTTCCTTCCATCCATCCACACGCCCTGGACTTCCTTCCATCCATCCACTCAGCCTGGACTTCCTTCCATCCATCCACACGCCCTGGACTTCCTTCCATCCATCCACACGCCCTGGACTTCCTTCCATCCATCCACACGCCCTGGACTTCCTTCCATCCATCCACACGCTCTGTACTTCCTTCCATCCATCCACACACTCAGGACTTCCTTCCATCCATCCACACGCCCTGGACTTCCTTCCATCCATCCACACATCCAGGACTTCCTTCCATCCATCCACACGCCATGGACTTCCTTCCATCCATCCACACGCCCTGGACTTCCTTCCATCCATCCACACGCCCTGGACTTCCTTCCATCCATCCACATCCCCTGGACTTCCTTCCATCCATCCACACGCCCTGGACTTCCTTCCATCCATGCACACGCCCTAGACTTCCATCCATCCATCCACACGGCTGGACTTCCTTCCATCCATCCACACGCCCTGGACTTCCATCCATCCATCCACACACCCTGGACTTCCATCCATCCACACACCCTGGACTTCCTTCCATCCATCCACACACCCTGAACTTCCTTCCATCCATCCACACGCCCTGGACTTCCTTCCATCCATCCACACGCCCTGGACTTCCTTCCATCCATCCACACGCCCTGGACTTCCTTCCAACCATCCACACGCCCTGGACTTCCTTCCATCCATCCACACGCCCTGGACTTCCTTCCATCCATCCACACGCCCTGGACTTCCTTCCATCCATCCACACGCCCTGGAATTCCTTCCATCCATCCACACGCCCTGGACTTCCTTCCATCCATCCACACGCCCTGGACTTCCTTCCATCCATCCACACGCCCTGGACTTCCTTCCATCCATCCACACGCCCTGGACTTCCTTCCATCCATCCACACGCCCTGGACTTCCTTCCATCCATCCACACGCCCTGGGCTTCCTTCCATCCATCCACACGCCCTGGACTTCCTTCCATCCATCCACACGCCCTGGGCTTCATTCCATCCATCCACACGCCCTGGACTTCCATCCATCCATCCACACGCCCTGGACTTCCTTCCAACCATCCACACGCCCTGGACTTCCTTCCATCCATCCACACGCCCTGGACTTCCTTCCATCCATCCACACGCCCTGCACTTCCTTCCATCCATCCACACGCCCTGGACTTCCATCCATCCATCCACACGCCCTGGACTTCCTTCCATCCATCCACACGCACTGGACTTCCTTCCATCCATCCACACGCCCTGGACTTCCTTCCATCCATCCACACGCCCTGGACTTCCTTCCATCCATCCACACACCCTGGACTTCCTTCCATCCACACACCCAGGAATTCCTTCCATCCATCCACACGCCCTGGACTTCCTTCCATCCATCCACACGCCCTGGACTTCCTTCCATCCATCCACACGCCCTGGACTTCCTTCCATCCATCCACACGCCCTGGACTTCCATCCATCCATCCACATACGCTGGACTTCCTTCCATCCATCCACAACCCTGGACTTCCTTCCATCCATCCACACGCCCTGGACTTCCTTCCATCCATCCGCACGCCCTGGACTTCCTTCCATCCATCCACAGGCCCTGGACTTCCTTCCATCCATCCACACGCCCTGGACTTCCATCCATCCATTCACACGCCCTGGACTTCCTTCCATCCATCCACACGCCCTGGACTTCCATCCATCCATCCACACGCCCTGGACTTCCTTCCAACCATCCCCACGCCCTGGACTTCCTTCCATCAATCCACACGCCCTGGACTTCCTTCCATCCATCCACACGCCCTGGACTTCCTTCCATCCATCCACACGCCCTGGACTTCCATCCATCCATCCACACGCCCTGGACGTCCTTCCATCCATCCTCTCAGCCTGGACTTCCTTCCATCCATCCACACGCCCTGGACTTCCTTCCAACCATCCACCCGCCCTGGACTTCCTTCCATCCATCCACACGCCCTGGACTTCCTTCCATCCATCCACACGCCCTGGACTTCCTTCCATCCATCCACACGCCCTGGACTTCCATCCATCCATCCACACGCCCTGGACTTCCTTCCATCCATCCACACGCCCTGGACTTCCATCCATCCATCCACACGCCCTGGACTTCCTTCCAACCATCCACACGCCCTGGACTTCCTTCCATCCATCCACACGCCCTGGACTTCCTTCCTTCCATGCACACGCCCTGGACTTCCTTCCAACCATCCACACGCCCTGGACTTCCAACCATCCATCCACACGCCCTGGACTTCCTTCCAACCATCCACACGCCCTGGACTTCCTTCCATCCATCCACACGCCCTGGACTTCCTTCCAACCATCCCCACGCCCTGGACTTCCTTCCATCAATCCACACGCCCTGGACTTCCTTGTATCCATCCACACACCCTGGACTTCCTTGTATCCATCCACACGCCCTGGACTTCCATCCATCCATCCACACGCCCTGGACTTCCTTCCATCTATCCACACGCCCTGGACTTCCTTCCATCCATCCACACGCCCTGGACTTCCTTCCATCCATCCACACGCCCTGGACTTCCTTCCATCCATCCACACGCCCTGGACTTCCTTCCATCCATCCACACGCCCTGGACTTCCTTCCATCCATCCACACGCCCTGGACTTCCTTCCATCCATCCACACGCCCTGGACTTCCATCCATCCATCCACACGCCCTGGACTTCCTTCCATCCATCCACACGCCCTGGACTTCCATCCATCCATCCACACGCCCTGGACTTCCTTCCAACCATCCACACGCCCTGGACTTCCTTCCATTCATCCACACGCCCTGGACTTCCTTCCATCCATCCACACGCCCTGGACTTCCTTCCAACCATCCACACGCCCTGGACTTCCATCCATCCATCCACACGCCCTGGACTTCCTTCCAACCATCCACACGCCCTGGACTTCCTTCCATCCATCCACACGCCCTGGACTTCCTTCCATCCATCCACACGCCCTGTACTTCCTTTCATCCATCCACACGCCCTGGACTTCCTTCCATCCATCCACACGCCCCGGACTTCCATCCATCTATCCACACACCCTGGACTTCCTTCCATCCATCCAGACGCCCTGGACTTCCATCCATCTATCCACACACCCTAGACTTCCTTCCATCCATCCACACACCCTGGACTTCCTTCCATCCATCCACACGCCCTGGACTTCCTTCTAACCATCCACACGCCCTGGACTTCCTTCCATCCATCCACACGCCCTGGACTTCCTTCCATCCATCCACACGCCCTGGACTTCCATCCATCCATCCACACGCCCTGGACTTCCTTCCATCCATCCACACCCTGGACTTCCTTCCATCCATCCACACGCCCTGGACTTCCTTCCATCCATCCACACGCCCTGGACTTCCATCCATCCATCCACACCCCCTGGACTTCCTTCCATCCATCCACACGCCCTGGACTTCCATCCATCCATCCACACGCCCTGGACTTCCTTCCATCCATCCACACGCCCTGGACTTCCTTCCATCCATCCACACGCCCTGGGCTTCCTTCCATCCATCCACACGCCCTGGACTTCCTTCCATCCATCCACACGCCCTGGACTTCCTTCCATCCATCCACACGCCCTGGACTTCCTTCCATCCATCCACACACACTGGACTTCCTTCCATCCATCCACACGTCCTGGACTTCCTTCCATCCATGCACACGCCCTGGACTTCCATCCATCCATCCACACGCCCTGGACTTCCTTCCATCCATCCACACGCCCTGGACTTCCTTCCATCCATCCACACGCCCTGGACTTCCTTCCATCCATCCACATGCCCTGGACTTCCATCCATCCATCCACACGCCCTGGACTTCCTTCCATCCATCCACACGCCCTGGACTTCCTTCCATCCATCCGCACGCCCTGGACTTCCATCCATCCATCCACACGCCCTGGACTTCCATCCATCTATCCACACGCCCTGGACTTCCTTCCATCCATCCACACGCCCTGGACTTCCTTCCATCCTTCCACACGCCCTGGACTTCCTTCCATCCATCCACACGCCCTGGACTTCCTTCCATCCATCCACACGCCCTGGACTTCCTTCCATCCATCCACACGCCCTGGACTTCCATCCATCCATCCACACGCCCTGGACTTCCTTCCATCCATCCACTCAGCCTGGACTTCCTTCCATCCATCCACACGCCCTGGACTTCCTTCCATCCATCCACACGCACTGGACTTCCTTCCATACATCCACACGCCCTGGACTTCCTTCCATCCATCCACACGCCCTGGACTTCCTTCCATCCATCCACACGCCCTGCACTTCCTACCATCCATTCACGCGCCCTGGACTTCTTTCCATCCATCCACACGCCCTGGACTTCCTTCCATCCATCCACACGCCCTGGACTTCTCTCCATCCATCCACACGCCCTGGACTTCCTTCCATCCATCCACACGCCCTGGACTTCCTTCCATCCATCCACCCGCCCTGGACTTCCTTCCATCCATCCACACGCCCTGGACTTCCTTCCATCTATGCACGCGCCCTGGACTTCTTTCCATCCATCCACACGCCCTGGACTTCCCTCCATCCATCCACACACACTGGACTTCCTTCCATCCATCCACACAGCCTGGACTTCCATCCATCCATCCACATACCCAGGACTTCCTTCCATCCATCCACACACCCAGGACTTCCATCCATCCATCCACACGCCCTGGACTTCCTTCCATCCATCCACACGCCCTGGACTTCCATCCATCCATCCACACGCCCTGGACTTCCATCCATCCATCCACACACCCTGGACTTCTTTCCATCCACACACCCTGGACTTCCTTCCATCCATCCACACGCCCTGCACTTCCTACCATCCATCCACACGCCCTGGACTTCCTTCCATCCATCCACACATCCAGGACTTCCTTCCATCCATCCACACGCCCTGGACTTCCTTCCATCCATCCACACGCCCTGGACTTCCTTCCATCCATCCACACGCCCTGGACTTCCTTCCATCCATCCACACCCCCTGGACTTCCTTCCATCCATCCACACGCCCTGGACTTCCTTCCATCCATGCACACGCCCTAGACTTCCATCCATCCATCCACACGCCCTGGACTTCCTTCCATCCATCCACACGCCCTGGACTTCCATCCATCCATCCACACACCCTGGACTTCCATCCATCCACACACCCTGGACTTCCTTCCATCCATCCACACACCCTGAACTTCCTTCCATCCATCCACACGCCCTGGACTTCCTTCCATCCATCCACACGCCCTGGACTTCCTTCCATCCATCCACATGCCCTGGACTTCCTTCCATCCATCCACACGCCCTGGACTTCCTTCCATCCATCCACACGCCCTGGACTTCCTTCCATCCATCCACACGCCCTGGACTTCCTTCCATCCATCCACACGCCCTGGACTTCCTTCCATCCATCCACACGCCCTGGACTTCCTTCCATCCATCCACACGCCCTGGACTTCCTTCCATCCATCCACACGCCCTGGACTTCCTTCCATCCATCCACACGCCCTGGACTTCCTTCCATCCATCCACACGCCCTGGACTTCCTTCCATCCATTCACACACCCTGGACTTCCTTCCATCCATTCACACAGCCTGGATTTCCTTCCATCCACACACTCTGGACTTCCTTCCATCCATCCCACTTGCCCTGGACTTCCATCCATCCATCCACACACCCTGGACTTCCATCCATCCACATGCCCTGGACTTCTTTCCATCTCACACACCCTGGACTTAGAGCTAAACGGGCCAGTTATCCAGAAACACACAAGGTACAGAAACACCACCAGAGACCAGAATGTGGAAGCATGATCTAGACATGTGCTAGACAGCCATGGTTCCCAGAAGAGAAGCAGAGACTCTCCACACTCTGGCCGAGGGGCCAAGACTCCTTCTCCAGACTGTTAAGAGGTGTTCTGTTCCTAGACAGCCTGAAAGTGTGGACAGCTGGAACTTCCACCCTCGAAGGCGTAGAGCTGGTGGACAGCTAGCACTTGCACTCCAGAGGGTGCAGAGGGACCTGTCTCCTCACCCATGTGTCCAGGGAGGCTTCAGGGAAGGGGACTTATGCCTATACTCACAGGCAACAAGTAACACCAGCCCTTCCTTAGCCGAGCATATCAGATAAAGCTGATGGAAGTGCAAGGTTTAAATGAGGTCCAGAATCTTATCATATACCACACATCCAGGTTCCCATAGAAGATCACTGCTCACACCAGAAACTACGAAGACCTCACACCAGGCAAAAAAAAGAATCAAGATGCATTGGTTCTGTGATCACAGAGGTCAAAGCCGTCAGAGTCTGAAGTGGCCACAAGACCATCCTCTCCATGAGCTATCAGGAATGCATATGAAACTAAAGGAAAAACAGGAAAGTCTCAGCAAGTACAGGGTGATAGAAAGAAGATCCAAACCAAAAAGGTATACCTGGAGAGCACAGTAAGCAAAATAACAGTTCAGTGGATGTACTTTACAGAAGAGGAGAGGCAGAAAAAAGGGCCAGTGAACTGCAGGATGAGCAAAAGAAACCAGTGCAGCAGTGGTACTTGCTAGACATTACATTGAAAACCAACTATAGATTTGTGGGTGGGGACAGGAGGAAAAAACTGGGAGAGAGCAAGAGAAAGGGTGACACCGTAAAAAAAGAAAAGAAAAAAGAAATTGCCTGGTCTCAACCACAAAGAGATAATTGACTAGGAAAGTATGAACTGGGCTTCAAGACCTCTGGTCCATAACCAAAATCTGCACTCACATCTTAGGAATCTCAGGGAGGTGAAAGAAGGAAAGGATGGAAAGCAACTTTTCAGCTACTGAAAAAACATAAAGGCTGTTAGTATCTCCATTTTGGCAAGAAACATTCAAAAACCCAAGCATACTGCATAAATTTAATCTCCTACAAAATACACAATACTTAAGTTTCTGAAAAACTATTTCAAAAATCTTGACAGCCAAATAAAAATGACAACTTACCTAACATAGGAAACATGATTTAAATGAGAGGATTTCTCCTCAGAAACTGGGGAAGCAGAGAGTAAACAGCATGTGTTGTGGTGTTAAACAAAAGGAAGAATGCCCCATAAGGCCAGAGTATCCTTCAGAAAGAAGAAAGTCAGGATGCTCCAGGGCAAAGGAAGACGCGGGGCATTTTCATGACGACATAGTTCAAGAGAACTACCACGAGAAATGTCCTGGAGTAGAAGGGAGGCGACAACAGAAGCTGGAAGCACTAGGAAACAACAGGTCAGCACGCTCAGTGCGAACCAGCCCTCTTCCTGAGACACAAGCCATCCTGCCCACACACGTAGATAAAGGATTTAAAGTTATAATAAGCTTGTAGTCACTGTTTGTTATTCTGGTTCCCTGTGTCTTACATATACATTTATCTGATTTGGGGAAGGGAAAGGGAATGAAAAAATGGTGAGACAAAAGACAAAGGGTGAACCAATGCAGCAGAGACACTCACTTCACAACTTGTTGGGGAGGACTGGGGAGAGGGAAGAAAGTGGGAGCAAAACAAGGTTCAACAAGAAATGTACCCTTTCCTTTACTTACATAACTGTAACCCCTCTGTACATCACCTTTACAACAACAAAAAATAAAAAAATTGAAGGTATATTACAAATGAGGGAACGGGGAAAGGAAAAGACACAGGTAGAGGTAAAAGTTCTATACTTCACCAAAAGTGGTAAAATTAGGACATTAACAAGCTGTAAGTTGGGTATACATATTGTACTATCTAGAACAACCACTGAGATAAAGTATCAGTGACGTATACTTATATGGTTTAATGAAAACAGACTTCCAAAAATGTTAAAGTAATACAAAAAAGTAAAAGAAAAACAAATAACTATAAAGTAAAACGAGTAGAAACAAAAAAGTATGGAATGTTTGTCTTAACATATCAAATGAAAATACCAACGTAAGCATTGACACTGGCTGAGAGGATTTTTTAAAAAATAAAACTGTACATTGTATACATAAAACTTCAAACAATGCTACAGAAAAACTGAAAGTGAAAATGTGGGTGAGCTATATCATGAAAATGTTCTCCAAGGCAATACCTACATCAAATAAATGAGCCCTTGTCAGAGATGGAGGGGAACTCCTCTGTGAACGGAGGCCTGGAAATCCCACACACATGTGCGCCAAACAACACAGCAGCAAAATACACGAAGCAGAATGTGCTAGTGCTAAAAGAAATCCAGACAAAGGGGAGGACCAACGTCATTCCTGAGCAACTGAGAACAACCAAACAAGACAAGCAAATATGGTGAAGAACTAGCTAGTTCTAGCTTCCACATATAGAGAAAAACACACTTTTTTGTCTCCCTGAGCCTGACTTATTTCACTTGACATAAATTGTCCAGTTCTTTCCATTTCTTTACAAATGATACAATATCATTCTTTCTAATGGATTAGTAAATTCCGTGTGTATGTGTACCACATTTTCCCAACCTGTTCCTCCATTGAAGGGTAGCTGCGCTGATTCCATACCTTGGCTGTGGTGAATAGTGCTGCAATAAACACTTGGAATTTTATCAAAGCATTTGTAAGTAATCCTTGGGTCAGAAAGAATCCAAAGAGGTGGGGGGAATACACTGAATTGTATGAAAATGAACATTCAACAGGCCTGGTTAGAACAGTGCCACAAGTGAACATTTAGCAGGAAATGCATTAGAGAAGTTCCAGTCATGTAAATTCCACATCTACATGGAGGATAGGAAAACGTACCCAGATGAAGAAGAAGAAAGAAAATTTTAGAAGTTATAGAAATTTAAATGAGAAAGCAATAGAGAAAATCTGTGGAACTAAGAATTGGCTTTTTTTCTGAAGATTCATAAAATTGACAAACTTCTAGGAATACTGTCAAAGAAATTATCAAGGTAAGCAATAAAACAGGGGTCTGGGAGCATGACCTAGTGGTAGAATGCTTGCCTAGCATGCACAACGTCCTGGATTTGATTCCTCAGTACCACATACACAGAAAAGGCTGGAAGTCATGCTGTAGCTCAAGTGGTAGAGATCTAGCCTTGAGAAAGCCCAGGAACAGTGCTCAGGCCTTGAGTTCAAGCCCTAGGACTTACAAAAATGAAATAAAAAAATCACTACAGCTCTTACAAACACCTTTACATAGATAAACTAGACAACATCAGTGAATGGATAGATTCTGTGAAAACACAAACTACCCAAATACATCTGCTTGAAAGAAGTTTTTTTTAATAGGCTTATAATTATTAGGAGCTCAGATGGTTTCACTGGAGAACTCTACCAAGCACTTAGATAAAAATTACATGAATTATACAAAACCTCTTCCAGAAAGTAGAAGGATTTCCAATAGTTTCCAACTCTCATTATTTATCTAGTTATTACTGATACCAAAAGTAGAGGAACAGAGTACTAGGAGTCTATGTGAAGACAGGGGAAGACCTGGGGGAGAGCAAGGGAAGAGTGACATTGTCCACAAAGAAATGTTCTCTTTCTCTGACTTTGATATCTGCAGCCCCTCTGTGCATCACCTTTACAATAACCATTTTAAATGCTTTTTAAACCTATAGAGAAATGCTCTTTGTGAATGCAGATACATTCTTTTGAAAAATATCAGCAAATAAAACTCAGCCATATATGAAAAAATTCACTCTAAGATTTATTCCAGAAATGAAAGGCTTATCCAACTATTTCAAAAATATCAATATAACCCTCTATATAAATAGGATAAAGAAGAGAAAGGTTATAGCATCATATTAATCAATTTAGAAAAAAAATTTGAAAAATTTAGCAGCCACTTTGATTTTCTTTAAAAAATAAAAAAGATGGGAATCAAAAAGAAAACAAAAACAAAAACAAACAACAACAACAAAAACCCTTCTCCATCAGCCTGAAAATGAGTGTTCACAAAGCCCTAGAGCTAAAACTGAACTTAGTGGAGGAGACCAAGAGGTTTTCTCTGAAGACAGGGATAAAACCGTCTTCAATATAGTGTTACAAGTAATCATAGGTCAAAACAGAGATAAAAGTCATAAAGGAAGAAATAAATGTATACCTATTTCTTTAAAAAAAAAAAAAAGGTAGGGGCCGGGAGTTTGGCCTAATGGTAGAGTGCCTGCCTAGCATGCACAAAGACCCGGGTTCTATTCCTCAGTACCACATACACAGGAAAAAGCTGGAAATGGTGCTGAGGCTCAAGTGATAGAGCTCTAGCCTTGAGAAATGCCAAGGACAGAGCTCAGTCCCTGAGCTCAAGCCCAGGACTGACAAAAAAAAAAAAAGGTATACCAGCTGGGCATAGTGGCTCACACCTGTAATCCTAGCTACTCAGGAAGCTGAGATATGAGGATCGAGGTTAAAAGCCAGCCCAGGTACAGAAGGTCCTGAGACTTTATCTCCAATTAACCTCTAAAAAATGGGAAGTGGGGTTTGGCTCAAGGGTAGAGTGGTAGCCTTGAGATAAAGAGCTCAGGGACAGCACCCAGGCCAAGTTCAAGCCCTATGACCCACACAAAAAGGTATACCTATTTCTAGAAAATATGCTTGAATATATGGAAAAATCCCAAGGGGTCTTCACACAAACTAGCAGAAGTATTAATCTTATTTTCTTTCTACTAGCAATGAAAAATAAAACTAAAATTAAAATACTATTTAGAATCACTCAAAAAAATACTTAGGTGTAAATCTAACAAAGCATGCCTAGGATTCATGTGCTAAAAATTACCCAGTGAAATGAAAGAAGCCAAAGATCTAAATAAATGACGGTGGAGCCATGTTCATGGGTTTGAAGTTTCGATATAGAACAGTGACACCAGTCCTTCTCAAGCTGACACACTGCACAGGTTTAACACAATTCCTTTCTAGATCTCAGCGAGACTCATTGTTGATACAGCAATTTATATGAAACAACAAATTAACCAGAGTAGCTATAACAATTTGGAACAGGAGGCATCCCTGTAGATAATGCCATATGCAATTGCCTTGGAATACTAATCAGATTGTGTATTGTTGGTGGAGAAGTAGAAAAGCCAATATTAGAGCAAAACCCCAGAAATATACATATGTGAGCAAGCCAAAATATGGTTTTTTTCCCTCAAAACTGCAAAAATGACTTGCCTATGGGGAAGGCTGAGGCCCGGGTGGGCTGAGACACGCTCCGGGGGGAGCCACGCTGAGCCGTGGCCAGTGCAGTGGTGGCAGTTGGGCTGTCCATTGCTGCAGCAGGATTCACAGGCTGTCATGTTTTACAGGCCATGAAGCATATGGAGCCTCAAGTAAAACGAGTTTTTCAAAGCCTACAAAAATCTGCCTTCAGTGGTGGATTTGAATCCAAAATGACAAAACGGGACGCGGCATTAATACTAGGTGTAAGCCCTACAGCCAACAAAGGGAAGATAAGAGATGCTCGTCAACAAATATGCTCTTAAATCACCCAGACAAAAGAGGGTCTCCTTACATAGCAGCCAAAACCAATGAGGCTAAAGATTTACTAGAAGGTCAAGACAAAAAATGAAGAAAATGTATGATGAATTGTTCATATTAACTTACGAGTACCAACTTTTTATAATAAAAATGATTTTTTAAAAAACTGCAAAAACAGGCTGGGAGTTGGGCCTCGTGGTAGAAATGTGACGGCAGCCACAGTGAGACATCAACTGCACACCGCAGAATGGCCAAGGCAAACACAGAGATAACACCAAAGCTGGAGTGGAGGTGGAGCAAGCAGGAATGTAAAGTGAGACAGCCACTCTTGTGGCCACTAATTAAGTGTCTATCTTGTTTGCGGGTGTTTACCACGATACACTTCTAATGGCTCCATGAGGAGGCGTCCTAGACAATGCCCGTGTGCATGCCAGTCTTCCATATGCACTCTCTGGTACATCTCTGCCATAGAGTACTTCTCAGCAACAAAGATAATGATAAGAATCCTCCCCCATCAGGGTGACTCCTCAGAACGGTGGTGAGGGAGAAGACCACCCCACCAGGCTCCACACTCCCGGGACCACCCTCACAAACCAAAGGCCGCAAGCTGGCCTGGTGACTGGACCAGGCAGTGTGAGGAAAACCACAGTTCCTGTCCTCTGGCTGGGCCATTATAGTCTAGCCTGAACCCAGACAGGTGCTAATTATATAATTAGCTAAGCCCCAAGTCAGAGTGGGACAATTATACAATAAAGTGATAAGCAAACTGTTAGGAGATAGAAATGAAGAGATTAGTTGGGCTGGAGAATTGGGAACACTTCCTGAAAAAAGTGACATTTAAATTAAGGCTGAACGACGATGAGCAGGCACAGACAAGCCAGGGGAATGCTCCAAGGCAGTGAGGGCAAGGCTGCTGGCTGCAGAGCCACATCTGCCCAAGACAGAGGACCCAAGAGCGGGGGTGGGGGTGCACAGACCCCAGCCTCAAACTCCATGCCTGGAACTTGGCAGATTCTGAGTAACTGGGGAGACATGAAAACGCTCCCGGTACAGCAGACACAATCAAACTGAGTCTCAGGACAATGGTTGCTGTAACTCGGATGTTGAAGCCCCCAGAGGCCAGGTGTTGAAGGCTTGGTCCCAGGGTGGTCCTGCAGGAGGGAGGCCTTGTATGTGTGTGAGGGGTCCCTGGGTGGGACTCCCATCCCTTTCTCTCCCCTTTTGTGCTTTCTGCCCGTGGGACGAGCCATTGGCTCTGTCACATGCCCACGATCGCCATCTGGCAGCCCAATCCGAAGCCTCAAAGCAACAGGTCACCATCGGCTAGAACCAAAACCCATCAGCAACAGAGCCTTGATTTTCAAGTAAGTTTCTCAGGGATTTTGTTTTCCTAACAGAAGCTGGGGAGCACCGGAAGCTGGTGCAGGAGTGGAGTGGTTGACCAGAGCAGCATCTGAGGTGACCTGGGAAAGGCCCTGGCCTGGGGAGGAGCCCAGCCTCCACCCATCTGGGGTTGGTACTGAACCAACGTACTGAGGAAGGAGGCCAGTAGCAGGACCCTCCAAAGCGGGTCACATAGTGGTTGCTCCTTTGTTTTCATAGCACTTCACCCGGGAGACTTGTGGGTGACCGCTACCCTCATTACTTCTGAGGTACTGGGCCACCCCAGCTGCAGCTGTGAGTCCCAGCTGCAGTGGAGTCAGGAGCTAGGTGGTTCACAGGCCCTCTCTTCATGTGTCACCTCCCCAGGCTGCAGGCTGCCCCTCCTGTGAATTCTGCGCAGCTCCCTTGGCTGTTGGAAAGGGTGGGCTGAGGGGTGCTAGGATTTCTCATCCATTTCTACAGCAGCCAGACCTTTGTCACCTGTCACCACTCACATTCCTGTCACAGACTCACTGCCCCAGCTCAAGGGCATATCAGATAGCTCCTGTCATGTCACATGCCTTTCCCTGTGACCACTGCGTTACTGTCTGACAGTCTAACAAAATAAGATCTTTGTTGTCAGGGAACGGACTGAGATAAGGCATCCATCATATCTCAGTGAAATGAAGCAGAGCTATGCTTCCTTCATGGCCACGTGGTCACAAAGCTCTCACTAACAGTGCATGCACTCAACAAGTCAAAGATTTGGAGGCCCTGGACCAGAGGGCCCACCAAGACGTGAAGCCAGCATGCAGAGGGGTGCACACTGGTGGGGTGGGGGACCCCGGAGGTTGGGAGTGTGCTAAACAACACAACCAAAGACAGAGATACTCACCATGTGGGCACAGGCAACACATACACACACACATACACACACACACACACACATACACACATACACACACACACACACGCATACACACACACATACTGTCACAAAAGAGAAAAAAAGAGAACAGAAGCTTTTAAAAAAGAAGTTCACTGCCACTCTGGAAAGCAATATGGAGATTCCTCAAAAGACTAAACAGAGCTCCCCCATGACCCAGAAATCCTACTCCTTGGCATTTACCTAAACGTCCAGAAACAAGGGCGTACTAAACTTACTAGTACAATGATGTCCATTGTAGCATTATCTACCATAGCTAAGATATGGAACCAACCCAGATGCCACTCAGTATCTACTGGATCGAGAGGATGTGGTACTTATACATAATGGAATTCTATGCTGCCGTCAGAAAGAAGGGCATCCCCACATTCGCAAGAAAATGGAAAGACCTGGAAAAAATTATACTAAGTGAAGTAAGCCAGACTCAAAGAAACATAGGCTCCATGTATTTTAAATGATTGTAGGAAATTTTTCCAGAAGAACAGTATGCAAATGTTTTACAGTAAATTGAACACATTTTTTTTTTTTTTGGTGGGCCATGGGGCTTGAACTCAGCCTGGGCGCTGCCCCTGAGCTCTTCAGCTCAGGCTACCAACCTACCCTTGAGCCAAGCCCCACTTCCCATTTTCTAGGGGTTAACTGGAGATAAGAGTCTCAGGTCCTTTTGTGCCCGGGCTGGCTTTGAACCTTGACCCTCAGATCTCAGCCTCCTGAGTAGCTAGTGAACACGTTTTTAACTTGATTATAGGAAATGCGGAGGGTAATATTACTAAAACATTAGTGGAAATAGTATAAAATAGAACTTAGGTGGGAGAAGCTTCAACATCTAGGCTAAAATGTGAACTCTACCCTGAAGTAAGGGTGACAGGGCAGGCATGGACTACGTGACACTTCACAGCTCATGAATTAGGCAGAATAAAGGACAGACATGGCAGCCTCCGGGGACAGAGAGTGATGGAAATACCCTACGGAGCCCCTGGGAAAGGGGGCCTGGGCCACTCGTGGTGGAAGCGTCCCCACTCCTCTCACATAAGGGCTCGTTAGCCCATGAAGGACAGGACATAAATGAGAGGGCCAGGAGTGTAAACATGCCTTTTTTCCAGGATAATATGGATAACTGCTGTCCCTCCTGTTTGGGGTCAGGCCTTTCTAGTGCAGGCTGCGGCAGCTGAGCCTCTGGGAGACAGTGGTGCCGAGGGAAGAGGGCTATGAAGGCTCCTTGGATGCCTGCACGGTGGGCTCCGTGCAGCAGTGTACAGCAAAGGAAAAGCCGATGTACTTCTCTGTCTCCTTTCCTTGTGAGAAGACCTGGCACCTCGCTGCCCAGGAGCCCCAACGAACTCCTGTTTGTTTCTTAGGCAGATGTATCCACTGCCCAAGAATGGTAGGGGTTGGCAGAGCCCAAGGCCAGCTGGCCTGACCCAGTGGAAGTCGCGAGTTTTCTCGAAAGCATTGGTGGGAATTGAATGTGGGAAGAGGCTTTCACATGGTACAAGAGGCCTCCTCGTCCCAAACAAGCCTGGGGACAGAGCTCACCTCCAGGTCCAGGTTCCTAGAAAATGAGGTCGACCCCGACAAAGCCAAGAGAACCGCAGGTTGCTATTGGTTTCCAGTGCTGCAGGATGAATGCGTGGCACATACTCAGGCACTCGGGGTAGAGTTCCGGTTCAGTGTGGCATGGACACCCCAGTCCAATCCAGAGAATCAAGCCTTCCCCTTCTCACACTGTCTTCAGCTCCTGGTTTCATGAGCAGGAGGTTAAAATGTGGGGTCAGGGTTAGGGAAGAATGGTAAGGTACCCACAAGTAACAGGGTGTCCATTTGGAGTTGTGGGGCCCTTCCTCCAGCGTGCCACTAGAATGCCCGCAGGTCGAGTGTGTCCTGCCTAGGGAAGCAGGGGCTCCGACCCCGTGCTGCACACTGCTTTGTCTCGGGGACTTGCGTATCATTTTGCTGCTCTGTACTGGAGTGGCCAGTGGTGCAGCGAGTCCTCGGTCCTTGCCACTCTTCTGCTTGTCACACATAATCTGTTTTGTTCTAGACAGCCCTCAGAGTCGGACACCGGAGGCAGGTGAGTGAGGGACTTCCTGTCAAGAAACACATTTCTCATTCCTCATAATAAGCAGGGCAGAAGTGTGGCTGGGGAACAGAGAGGGACACGGCCCCGGGCTCTCCGGTCCCTCTGGAATGTGTGCTGTACAACAGCACACAAATAATTTAGTAACAGTATGTTCAGCTCTGCCTGCACAGAAAATTCTCCCTTCCTGGTACTCTGCTTTTTTTCTGAGCTGTCCAAATGATAATAGTCCTCTCTACCCAGAGGCACCAGGATGGTTTTGTTTTTCCTCCACGTAATTGACACCAAGAGGCTTGCCCATGTGCACAGCATGAGCTTCCATTGTTGCCCTGATTCTTTCAAGCGGAGGTGATGGGAGGAGGACAGCTGTCAGACAACACCCTGTCCTTTGGGTGAGCACCAATCTCACCCTCAGCCAGCACTGGGGACGGAAGCCAGTCTCCATGGCAACCGAGAGGCAGGCGCTCAGGCCCAGCCCAGCCCTAGGCTCTGGTCCTTTGGTTTTCCAAGGGAGATGCGTGTTGGTGTTGTGTGAAGTGAGGAGGGGGCAGGGCTCTGAGAAGGGCCTTGATCAAACTTGTCCAGCACGGACCTGATGTCCTGAGCTGCCACTCCCTTGGGAGCTGCTCTGTGTCCCGGTCCAAGGCCCCAGCAAGTATTCCACGCAAGGAGATGGTTCTGTTCCCATCCCATTTCCCGTTTTCCAATTCTTCAAACCTCACACCTTGCTTTGCTTACTCAATGATGGTGTGCATATAACAAAAATAAAGACAAATGCACGCCAACTGTTGAGTCTCAGGTAAGCATTTGAGGTGTGGTCCCAAGAAAAGACACAGAAGCAGTAAAAGTG
Organism: Megascapheus bottae; assembly: GCF_031878675.1. Taxonomy (NCBI): domain Eukaryota; kingdom Metazoa; phylum Chordata; class Mammalia; order Rodentia; family Geomyidae; genus Megascapheus; species Megascapheus bottae. The sequence continues at coordinate 84,794,470 of NC_143513.1, forward strand.
ACCTTCACGCTCCTTCAGGGACATTGTTACTCCACATCCACCTTCAGGACAGTTCTCTGTGCAGGGCCTCTCTCTGCGCCATGCTTGATGTGAGGAGCATCTGCCTACCCACACACAGAGGCCCTACAGAAGGATGGGACACGCTCACATGAGAGCTAATATTTCCTGGAAATATCAACAAGCACTGATGGTCCCCAGAAAGGTTGCCAAGAGAGTCACATGGCATACCAGAAAGATGCTCACGACGTAGCTGACCCTTCCAATCACAACAAGGGTGATGTGCTCAGCGTGCAGGGCTGACAGGCCCCTCGGTGTGTCCTGGCCATGGGAACAGAGATGTGGGGAAGAGGAAGCTGTAACTGAGGGTGTCTGCGGGGACCACAGCAGGCGGGAAGGGCCTCACCTTTCCTCAACAGGAGCACCGCCTGCAGAACCCTACTTAGTTCTGCATTTGAGCCACAGGACCCTGCCTATCAAAGGCAACAGCTCACTGCCCCGGCATCGCGCTTTAGAACCAGGTGGCCCTAAGTGTGGGGGCAGCAGGAAGAAATGTGGGTGCTGCCTACAATCACACCACTTTGGGGAATAAGGTGCCCAGCCCTCCTCTGTCAATTCAATATGTCTATGGGAAGCATTCACCAGAACTGCTCAGCCTCATGCCTGGGTACTCAGATTACAAGTCCACTAGGAAATAACTTGTGAGAAACATCCATGTGTGCTCCATTTTTGTAGTGAGTATAAGTTAAGGTTCTGTAATGCGGCAGGTGCCATGGGCCACCCCACCGAGGAGGTCCTGTGCCACGGGGGACTTCCAGAGCGGAAGCCTGTCCCAGAATGCACATGGAAAGATTCTGAATGATGCTAAGGACGATGCTTTGGCTTTTCTCTATGGTGCAGCTGCAGCCCCTTAGGATGTAAAGTCACCGCTCAGCCCCTGTGGGTGGTATATGCTTTATTATCCCGGCACTCAGGGGAGGCCAAAGCAGAAAGATCATGAATTCAAACATGGATTTGACCATGAATTTAACCTAGGCTACAGATAGCAAGTCCCAGGCCAGCCTAAGCTATACAAGTGAGAACCAGTCTCAGAAAAGGAAGCATGGAAGAGGAGAAAAAAGAGAAAAAAGGAGAAGTAGGGAGGGGGGTGGAAGAGGAGAAAAAACAAAGCAAAGTAAAAATGCAGGTCTGGGAAGGTGGCTTAGTGGAAGAGTGTTTGCCTAGCAGGTGTGACGCTCTGGGTTCAATTCCTCAGAACCACATTCCTTAGTAGAAAATCCTAGAAGTGATGCTGTGGGCTGCCTTGAGCAAAATTGAAGCTCAGGGACAGTGCTCAGGCCCTGAGTTCAAGCCCCAGGACAGAAAGAAAGTGGGGGGAGGGAAGGAGGGAGGAAAAATGCAAACATACCTTCTATAACTTTTTTGTATTACTTTTATTTGTATTATGGATCCACTTAGAATTTGTTGTCTAAAGAAATAAGAACTCAGATGTCTCCTTAAACAATTAAAACACAATTTATTTGTCTTTCTCCTAGTGATTTAAAAATCCATCTTTATCATACTCAAATTCCACATGTCTTTGAGTGCCCTCTGTTTTATGACAAGGCTGGCAAGCATTATGCTTTATTCATGATGCTCTCATTGCTCGTATACTCTTGAGTAGTTTAGATGACACTAAAATCATCCAGAAGATTTGAAATAATCTAACGAGTACCAGGAAGCTCATGGTCAGCGGAAAGCCCTCCACATCCATCCACACCCTCACTATCAGGCGTCTATTCAGGTGCCTATGACTTCGTGATCAGATTCGTAAATTCTTTTGCTGGAAAAGATTCATTTCAGATTATTCAAAATATATTCACACAAATTTTAGACACAATTTTTTCAGAATGTGTTATCTTTCACATCTGATTTTCTCTTAGCATTCCCCTTTTTCTCTTGACTGTATAAAGCAGTATCTTCCTTATCCTATCCAACTAACCCATTCTAACATTGTTCATCTGTTTTACTGGCATTCCATACGTAATTATTTATTTCCTATGCTTTCTTCGAGTCTGTTCTTTTTCTGACTTTGGATATGTAGGCTTCACCTACTCCTTCCCAGTCTTCTGTGGGTAACGTGGGCAGCATGGTGGCTGTCAGTCCTGCGCCTGCCTGTAGCCTGTACATTTGCCTGCTGTCCGGGACATCACCGATCTGCCTACATGGCCACTCTGGCCAAGGAAATGCACACCCTCTTCTGGCAGTATGGGTTTATTTATTTTGTAGCAAAAGAGACAATCAAGACAAAGTTCTTCTGTCTGATGCACAATGGAAATGGGGGAACAGTAAGGTAAGAAGAATGAGGCAAGTCACTGGAGAAGGAGAGGGAGCTGGCTCAGAAAAGCAGATCTGTAGCAGAGCCAGAGCTTCAGGGGCTGAGGCCTGTGGACAGGGGCACCACACTGTCATGGGAGACGACGCTGCTCAGTCCACTGCAGCAAGCTGGAAGCACCCTTGCCTGTGGTGCAGATAGCAAAGGCCTTTCTCTGTGCTGGCCAAAGCCACAATGAGCCTGGATACGATGGACTTGATCGTGGTTGCTGTGTCCTTCCTTTTTATCCCAGGCTGTCTGTGAAGTATTTTCCCACTGTAGGAAGAGCACTAGTCCTGCCTCTTTCAGGATGATTGGCAGGAGTTTCTGGGCCCTCCTTCAGTGGCCTTGTCTCCAGGTGTGTGCATTTGGCTCTTCCCACTTGGTCTTTCTCCTGAATTTGTGCCAAGTATCCAGCTCCATGCTTCCCCATCGGGATGGTTCCTAAAACCCAAAATGAATGCCCTGCTCTCTCCTACCTTCCCCCCGCTGCAGCCCTCCCTCAGTGCAGCCACAGAGAAGCTTGGGCAGGTGAGACTCCATGTACCTTCTGCTACGTGTTCCATGCCTCCCTCCGGTTATCAGGAAAGTCTTTAAAATTTGGCTACATTTTTCTTCAGGGCTGTGGCGTCCACTGTGTGTTCCTCACCCACCTCTTCTCCACTTCCCCTGAGGAGGGCTGTCCTAGAGGTCCTTCCCAGGCCCCCCACCAGGCTGGCACTGTCCGGACCACACCAGAGCAGGCGCTGTGGGTAGGCTGGGTGTGGGTAAGATTATTACAGTGTGGCTTGGCACACCGGGCAGGGCAACACTGACAGCACATGCTGCAGAATGAGGCAGCACAGGACAACAACCGCAGAGGGGTTCACCCACCATGGAGGGGTTCACCCAGACGAGCCCAAGGTAGGGCTGTGTCCTCTCAAAGACGCAGTCTCATTCACCGCCAGGGCAAGCAGGACCCTCCAGTGAACATGTGCACATGTGTATGCATAGGTGGGTACCTGTATCAACACTCCCCTGCTTAGCAGACCAGAGGCACGTTTGTTCCTACCAGGTGCAGGGGCTCATCACCGTCAATGGAAGGGCAACAGAGCAGCACAGGCCAGTACTGAGGACCCTCACCAACACTTGCTTCTCAGGTGAGGTGAGGAAAGGTTTCACATTGGAGCCTGCAAGATTGCCGCACACAGCTCAAATTTTGTTACATGACTCTAGGGGAAACAAGGTTTGACTAACATAGTAACGGGTCCATTCATAAACCATAGTTAATTGAACCCTCTCTCCAAAAATGCCTACATCCACTTTTCCTGAAAACCTGAGGCCTGGAGCCCAGCATACGTTCTTCCAAAACATCCCAGGATCTCTGACGCTGTAGACATCAAGGGTGTCACAGCACAGTTGAAGTCCTCGTGCACATAACCCATTCTCACAGAATGAAGGTCTGTTCAGATGATTCGCCCAGTCCTGGCGCACACGTCCAAAGTGGCCAGCCGCTGCCTGGTCCTGCAGTGAAGCTGAAAGAGGCAGTTCTAGCTCTAAAATCGTAAGAATGATTTGTTTAATCTACAAGTCTCAAATTAGAAGATAAAGATGGTCACCAATGCAAGAAGGCACACTAGCATCTCCCCTGCCCTCGGCAAGTATGTCAGTGCCCACGTTCTGAGGAGAGTCCAGCAGTCAGAGTACAAAGACACACCGACCTGAGAAGGCCCCAGGCCTGGTCTGTGCAAGCTCTTAGAGTCTATTAGGAAAGAAACATGGCAGAGATTGGCAAGTACATAGCATGGTGTCACAAGAAGATGACATGCACATTCATCTTCTAGCCTCCCTAGGTCACAGGTCTGAGCATCAGCTCAAGAATTAGGGGTGGAGGGGGCCGGGAGTTTGGCCTGGTGGTGGAGTGCTTGCCTAGCATGCACAAAGACCCCGGTTCAAATCCCTGGTACCACATACATAGAAAAAAGCCAGAAGTGGTGCTGAGGCTCAAGTGGTAGAGAAAACCCAAGGACAGTGCTCAGGCCCTGAGCTCAAGCCCAGGACTGGCAAAAAAAAAAAAAAAAAAAAAGAATTAGGGGTGGAGAAACATCTGTATCATTTTGAAGCCCCAGTTATAGGTATGGCCTGTATTTGGCCATTGTCTCAGCTCTGGTTTTCCAGGGTCTCAGAGAAGTTATCTGTGACATCACCCAAGGGGACAGTCTGGTTCCCATGAACTGATTTCTCCAGCGCCAGGACCAGCCTGATCATTAATGATAATTGTCCTCATTGAGAGATGATCTGTCCCCAAAGCTCTCTGCTGTTCCTCAGAGTTTGTGTTAGTCCTTGCCACGAAGATATTATCTGTCAGTCCTATCCTTCCTGGAACCCAAGGCAACTGCAAAGTGACTGTGGAGATGACCGCTTGCAAGAATGGTAGAAACAAAATGTAAGCAGAGGTGCCAAGCTTTCCTCCTCCATTTTGTTCGTGGTAGCCAAAGTAGTTTTAAGAACCTGTTACAAATACACTAATATATAAATGTGGCTCATCGCTGGTGAGGACAGAAGCGTTAGCCTTTAGGATCTGAGAACGTGTTGAACTTGCCTAGGAGAATTACCCATCACTGGGTCCAGTCTGCAGAGCTGCAAGTTTACCTGTGAGGGGGGTTTAGCTATATTTTAGGTTGGCTTTGCATTTTCCCATTTTCCCATCATGGTTAACTGCTACTATTGTCTGGAGTAGGGAGGGAACAGGGAAGGTGGAAAAGTCACATTGTATGCAAGAGCAAGACATGCTTCAAGTGGCTGGACATGTGGGACGGGAGCTGCCAGCAAGCTTAGCTGTGGCCTCAAGAGTAGCCATGGGTGCCGGGGACACGGTTCCTGCCTGAGGCCCCCAGTAGGGAGGCTCTGGAGACAGAGACTCCACTTACTGTTTCTCACCTTGTTTCAGGTCCCAGGAGCAATGCAAGGGTTTCCTTGAGCAGAGGCTGAAGGCATTTTCTTATGTGACACTTGAGAAATGAAGGGAAAGGAATAAACAGACAAAGTCAGACAAAGATAGGGAGGGGAAAAAGACACACAGAGAGATAGACAGACAGACAAGACAGGCAGGCAGGCAGGCAGGCAGACATAACATAGGCCACAATTCTACCATGCCATCAACTGTCTCTATCAGCTGGCTCTGCCAGAACTCTCTTGAAGGGAAGAACCAGACCAGCAGTGAAGAATGAACAGTCGAGATAATCAGCAGACAGAGCCTGAGAATTCAACCTTGGACAAGGGAAGCCATGGGGAGAGGTGGGATGTGTGCTGGAGAGAGAGAGTGTGTGCTGAGGGCGAGCATGAATCCACATAGCTGCCCTGGGACAGCTGGACTCCCCAGTGCCCTCCTCACCACTGCTACCATCAAAACCACTGGTGGAAACGCAGAGAGGAAAGAGATGCAATGTGACAATTTGTTGCAGAGGCCAAGAATCCTGAGCCTTTCTGGAAGAATTAACTCCATGTTAATGTTTGTGTAGCCATGTGTGTACTTCTGTTTTTCTGGTGTCATGATTTAGCCACCAAATAAATCCCAGTGACTGAACGCAAATCCATGATCCACACCCTACCCAGAACCACCCTGTAGTGAACAATCCGTATTGATGAAGCAGCGACCTATGACTCTGATACACGGTGAGCACAGTCAAGCTGGGACGGCGTCCAGTACACTGGGGAGCGTAATGACCCAGGCCCCTTCCAGAGCCTGGGTTGGCTGCCCTGCAGGTGGCCAGTTTCCCGCTGGCACACACTACACCTCAATGCACCTTGGCTCCCATTGTAAGTGATGGAGTTGGTCAGGCTGCTGTAACAAGACACAGTGCCTGTACCACAGATCCTTATTCCTCGTCCTTCTGGAGGCATCCGTCACCATCAGGCAGAGCAGGCCTGGCTTCTGGTTAGGACCTGCATCCTGATTCACATGTCCGAGCCCCGCAGGCAGGGCTGGGAGCAGCCAGACGAAGCAGCCCAGCTCTGAAACATGTTCGCTTCTCACTTATATCAGTTAGACAGCTGGAACTTTTGTCACTTGTTTTCTGTTGTTGTTGTTGTTGTTTTTTACTACCAATGAATTCTTTAATCCTGTAAGTACAGGACTGAAATTTTACATCTTTCCCATTTTAAGAAGTAAATTATGGGCCATAATAGAAATTAATAATAAATTTACCTCTTGCATGCCAAAATTTTGTTCCAATTATCAAACAGCAGTTCTCTTCTTTCTGTGTCAGCTTCCTGGGACTCAGAATCTTCTCTCTCCACTAGTTAAGACAGCTCTAAAAGTGCTACACTAACAGTCTCAGATTTATTTATTTGTTTGTTTGTTTTGAGGGTCCTGGGTACTATCCCTGAGCTTTATTGCTCAAGGACAGCACTCTACCACTTGAGCCACAGTTCCACAGCTCTACTTCCAGCTTTTCAGTCATCAATTGGAAACAGTCTCATGGCCTTTCCTGTCCAGCCTGGCTTCCCATCATAATGCTCAAATCTCAACCTCCTGGTTAGCTAGGAATACAGGCATGAGCTACCACAACCCAGCCATGCCAGTTTTACATGACGCAGTTTTACAAGCATTCATGCAAGCCCACTGTGGGCCAGGGCCCTCCCTCCCTTCCTCAGTGTCCAGGGACCACTCAGGGATCCAGGCTGCTTCCTGTGATGGCTCTGCCCATGCAGTGTGTGGCCTCAGCACATGGGTAGAAAGGAGAGGATTTGAAAGACAAGACTAAGTTCAAATTATGACTGAGATGTCCTACAGTCACAGTTTCCTTTACATGACCAGTGGCCATGATGACCCGGGCCACCCCACTACAGGAGGGCCAGAAGAGCATGTGAGCAATGGCATTGGAGGTACGCATGCAAGCTAGCCGTGTGGTTCTTCAATCAATGCCACCCGATGAATCAAAGACTGCGGCCTGGCTATTCATTGGAAGAGTCAAACGGCAATAGCGACTTCCACTGAACCAATACCTCCTCATTCTTTCCTTCTTTCTTATGTTTAGAGCAGAGCAGAGACTACTTATAAACTTCGCCTTTGCATGCTGTAGTTAAATTTGTAGAAAGAGAGCTTACTGCCCTTTACCTTTTCCTTCCCCTAACCGGTTTGCCTGATGACATGTTGGCAGCTACAATTGCTGTTTCCACTCAAAAAGACCAGATCAACACAGCTGAAAAGGTCAGAACTCACCAGGGGTGCTGGTGCCTGAACAAACTATCCTACCAGCAGCCTGCAAGTCCCTGGGGTGGAGCACAGCCCACGCACTGTGCAATTTGCTAAACACAGTGGCTTAGTAAAATGGGCCCAGAGGATGGAAATACAACACCTGTGCGCCATGTGGAGCTAGCTGCCAGGGGCCAAAAGCAAGCTGAGCTAGCTCCCCAGCCATCAGCTCTGCAGGTGCAGTGGGTAGCAGAGGAAAACATGTCCACGTGTACCAACTCCCCAGTCACTCACTGCTCACAGCCTGTTCCCTGCCTGTGGCTTCCCAGACCTAGCAGGAAGGACTTTCAAAGCTTCCAACACAGCTGTCCCAAAGAACTTGGGGTCCTCTAGAAGCTTCTGACAGAGTCACAACCTCCAGAACAGGGGACCCAGAAGTGCTCTGGAAGCCATGGGCAGGACTGTAACCTTCTGAGCACAGTGTCAGTTATTCATCCATCATTTATTACGCATTGGTCATAAGACACTGCACAAGGACTCAGGGGCCTAGTAGATTTTGGCTCTGCAAACAGAATCCCCATAAAAGAGATAAGCTTGTCCATGCAGGTAGAACCACTATGTAGGTGTGACCAATACAGGAAAGATGAGAGCAGGCCTGGGCAGAAGAAGGAGTGACCTGAGGCAAAGGCACATTGTGCTGTCCACATTTGCATGCTGGATTTTCTGTCTTGCAAATGCCACAGAGGGCTTAGGCCAGAAAGAATGCACCACACAGCCAGCCTGAGAAACCCTGACCCTCAGACAGCCACCTTATTCCAGGCAGGACAAGCCACAAACCACTAGCACATTCTAGGTTCTAAGTGGGATACGTAAAGCACAAGACCACGCTACTATTCTGAGAGTTTCCATATGTGGCATTCTAGAACAGGGTTCACCTCATCCACAGTGCTAGCTGGAAGGAAGCTCTGACATTTGGCATTCAATCTGAAGCCCAGCGATGTTCAGACGCCTGCTATGGCTAAAGATCTCTGCTAGCTTAGAGAAAATAGGAATAGAAAGCATATTCCTTAAAATAATGAAAGCCTTATATGAGAAAACTACAGCTAGTATCATACTAATGGAGAAAAGCTATAACTATTTACCTTAAAATCAGAACAAGACAGGGATGCCCACTTTCTCCACTTCTCTTTAACATAATGCTGGAACCCTTAGCCAGAGCAATAAGGCAAAAGAAAGACATCAAAGGGATCCACATAGGGAAAGAGGAAATTAAACTATCCCTATTCGCAGATGACATTATACCTGAATGGCAAATAAATTCCATTCCCGAACTCCTAGAACTAATAAAACAATGCAGGTGGTAATACAATACCAGACTTCAAACTCTACTAAGGAGCCATAATAATAAAAACAGCATGGTATTGGCACAAAAATAGATCAGAAGATCAATGGGACAAGATAGAAGATCCAGAAATGAAACCACAGACTTATTGTCAACTTGTATTGGACAGAGGAGCCAGACTATACAGTGGAATAAATAAAGCCTCTTCAACTATTGGTGCTGGGAAACTGCGCGGCCACATGTAGAAAACTAAAACTTAATCCCAGCCTGTCATCATGCACGAACATTTAACTCAAAATGGATCAAAGACCTCAATATCAGAACTGAAACTCGACAGAGTAGGACAGACACTGGAACTCTTAGGCACAGGCAGAAACTTCATCAACAGAGTCCCAGGGTCACAACAGATTGGATAGAGACTCCATAAATGGAATTACCTAAAAATAAAAAGGATCTACACAGACAAAGACATAGAAATTAAAGTAGAAAGACAGCCAACCAACTGGGAAAAGGTATTTACCAATAATACATCAGACAAACGCTTAATATCCAGTATCTACAGGGAACTCAAGAACGATTGACAAGGGAACTAAAGAGAGATTTAGCAGAGGAAGAGGTAAAAAATTGAAAAAAATGAGAAAATTCTCATCATCCATGATCATAAAAGAAATACAAATAAAAACAACCCTAAGACACCACCTTACCCCAATCAGAATGTCCAATATTCTGAATTCAGACAACGACAAATGCTAGCGGGTTTGTTGAGAAAGAGGAACCCTACTGTACTGCTGGTGGGGATGTAAACTCCTACAGCCACTCTGGAAGGCAATTTGGAGGTTCCTCAAGAAAACTAAACATAGAAGACCTTCCCCACAACACAGCCATACCACTCCTGGGCATCTACCCTGAGCATCATAACCCAGGATATGATAAGGACACCTGCTCAGCCATGTTCATCTCTGCATTATTCACAATAGCCAAAAGATGGAAAGAACCCAGATGTCCCCCCTATAGATGAATGGATACAAAAAATGTGGTACGTATATACAATGGAATTTTACATAGCCACCAGATAAGATAAAATAATGACATTCACTGGGAAGTGGATGGAACTAGAGCAAATCATGTTGAGTGAGGTAAGTCAAGACCAAAGGAACAAAAGGTGCATGGTCTCCTTGATATGTGAATATTAGATCCAAACAATGCAAGAGCAATGACTAATACTCAGATACTCAAGGTCATTGACATGAACTTGGAGATATAAATATAATAAATAGACTTATAAATCTATGATGCAACATATGTTCTATAGACTTATTGATATATATAAATATGTATCCATGACATACAAAGACTCAGCTTAATTTTAATTTTGTTCTTAAATTTATGTGCCAGTGATTGCATATAGAGATTCCATTCTTGAATACTTGCTTGTTGAACTTTATATTTGAAATATGATGTAAAAAATCAGTGTTAATAAAAATACTTTAATTTTTAAAAAATTAAAATATCTCCTTTAGCCATGCAATAGGGCCATTGGCTGGCAGACTTTTCTTGCTTTCCTCCTTGCCCTTCCCCAACACTTTGCCTTTCTCCAGGCCTTTCCCAAATGTGTCCTCTCTCTTTGATCTAATGTGAACTGCAAGAAGTCTCTTTTAGGCAGTCAGAACCCACAGCCGTAGACCTCTGAAAGGCCCTCCTAACTCTTCAGTTCTATGTCAGCTTACCCAAAACATGGAAATTGGTGTGGGTGTAATCTTCAGAAAGGTAATTTGTCTAAAGAAAATATATGCAGCAACTCTAGGAGGTGGGGCTGACAGGGACTTTGTAGCTAGAAGGAAAAAGTAGAGAGCAAGGTGGAGCTTTGAGGATAATGGCAGATAATAGATAGATAATAGGTAATAAGAGAGAGCCCCTCCACATTAAGCCCAATTTCTTCCACCAACTCTCTCCCAAATACTGGTCTCTGATAGATAAGCTACCTGGAGACATCATCCATAGAGAAAACACATTTATAATTCTCTGAACCAGATGTAATTTCATTCCACATCTGAAGAAAAAGAAACTTTGCAAAATTATGCTATGAAATTAATTTCCCAGGATGACATTATACGTAATATGAATGAGGTAAAAATCCACTTTTTTGCTGAAAGTGTGCCAGGAGTGTTATTTCAGAAAACCAGGAGCGTGGCACTAGCCACAGACGCAGACAGGCCTGACGTGCGGGCTGAGGCTGCACGTCCAGCAGCTGCTCTCCTTGCACCTGGGCATGGCCCAGAACACATATTAACAGCAGTGTCTGTTCTCTCACTGTCCTTCACATACTATCTGTGACCTTCTGTGGCCTGGAAAATTCTATTATCTATGCTTTCATTTCTAGTTAGTGAGAGGAGCATTACAAAACAGAAATTATCACAAAAGTCCCAGTAAGAGAAGGTAGAGACCTGCCTGCCCAGACCTTGGGGCAGTGCCGTTTCCGAGGCCTTCAAGTCTGGCTTAGGACAGTGTGAATCAAGAGGCTACCCAGAAGCAGAAACGAGCAGTCCAAGACAAGGTGCAGAGGTGGTAGAAGCCCTGTCGGGGACTCTGAAGCATTGGGAGTTGCCTGGGCCCTACTGACTCAGAACCAAGCTGTGACCAAAGCACACTTCCATCTGTGCTGCGGACCATGCTGCACCCCTGCCTGTGCTCTGCCTTTGCTGTGGACCACGCTGCACCCCTGCCTGGGCCCTGCCTGTGCTGTGGACCACACTGCACCCGTGCCTGTGCTGTGGACCAGGCTGCACCCCTGCCTGTGCCTTGCCTGTGCTGTGGTGCTGTGGACCAGGGCACACCTTGGCCTGTGCTCTGCCCGAGCCCTGTCTGTGCTGTGGACCAGCTTCCAACAGAAAGTGAATACAAAGTCAGTACCTCTCTAAAGTAAGAAGAAATCATGCACACTTGAAATGACAGATTTGCTAAGGGAATAAAGCATGCTCCCAGATAAACCCGAAGTATTTCTTTTCTGAAGTGCTTAGTTAGAATATTTATTTGCTATGACAAAGACAAGCAGGGTTCTCTTCAGGGATAGATTTCCCTCCCCAGTTTAGACAAAGACTCTGGGCTGTTTTCAAATTCAAATCAGACTAGATTAGCTCTGGGAGGGAGGCCTTCCTCAGACCTGTCTCTGCCCCGGGAGCCAGCCAGCTTCTTGAAAGCAGCTCCACCTAGGGCAAAGGATGTTCCTTTGTATAATTGAGCTACAATTCCCTAATCCTAGACTCTATCTAACAGCTATCTTCTTTAAAGTGTTCTGCTCAATGGCTGTTAGTATATTCAGAGTGGAGCACCCCCACAGTCCATTTTAGAAACTCCCATCAAGTGAAAGGAAGCTCCCCAACCATCAGCTGTCCACCCTTCTACCCCCGCTATTTGCCTTCTGTCTCTGGATTTACAGTGTGTGTGCGTGTGTGTGTGTGTGTATGTGTGTGTGTGTGTGTGTGTGTGTGTGTATCTCTATCAGTCATTACACATCCTTTGTCCAACATCCCCAGCCCTTGGGAACCCTGCTGCTGACCCTGCTTCTGTGAGATCAGCTGTTTTAAATTCCAAAAGCATGAGTTATCCAGTGTTCTTAAACAGGACGAGATGACAGAAGCCCAGATCCCCCTGTGGTGAGGACTCTGGACACCTGTAGTAACCCCTTCTGGAGCCTGGGTTGATAGCCTGTGAGGGTGGCACTTGGTGGCAGGGTGCATGGAGGTTCTGATCCCACTGTGAGCCCGTATTGAGCTCCTCACCAAGAGAGCTTAAGCAACAGACAGGCAGACCAGGCTTAAGTGTCAACTCAAAAGGAGGTGGCCCACTCCTTACACCTCTTCCTTAAGATATTCCTGTGTCAGCCACTCTCCCCAGTATCTTGCTCATCAGATGTGAGGAACAGTGCCTAGTGAAAACGAGCCAACAATGAGACTCAGAGGCACCACTTGAATAAAAGGCATCACCCAGAAACTGTACTAAATTAGGATTTAATTGCTAGAAATTACTTTCAATTACTAAAAATTACGACAAATTACTTGTTGAATAGACACATTCTTTCACTACCATTAATAATTTAAAATCGCTAATTGCATGTAATTGTCAGTAATTTTTGTTCTTTGCTGAGAAGCAAGGTGCTATATTAGTAGAACCCTGCTTTTCAAGCAGAGCCCCTCCATGACACGCCCACTTGTGGCAGCCCTGAGGCAGAACTCTAGGAAAAGTTATGGTATGCCTGGCCTGTGACCCAGAGCTCAGGCCTCAGCCTGGTTAAGCAGTGGCTGGCCCAACTAGCCAGGTGCCAGCAAGGGGTAGGAATGGGGACCTTTTGAGAACTGGTTCTGTTGGCCATCTAGATTCTCCAGATTCTCCAAAGAGTGTCTCCATTGTCTGTCCCCATTCCAAAATTATGCAGAGCAGTGGAGGGAAAATCAACCAGAAATCAGCCCATCCTGACATACGGATCTGGGTGCCTGTTGGCATAAGCGTCAGAGGCTCTCAAGTGCAAGCACTTGCTGTGGAGCTTCACACCGCAGTTTTTTTTAATGCAGAACATACCAACAGCCCTGCCCTTGGCTCCAATAGCTACCTCAAAACGGAGGAGGAAGGGGAAGAAGAGGAGGATGTAAGGAGAAGAATGGAAAAGAGAGAAACTCTGTTGGCCTCACCTTTCCCTGCCTGTGTGAGACAGACAGGGAAGAGGGGGCACAGGATACAACAAAGGCTGAGCTTCGAAATGCTTCCCTCAACCTGCCACCTCCTTCTCTCAGTAACGCCAGTGTTCTTCTGTCTAGGAAAAGCCTCTCCACAAGCAAGGCCCCAACAAGGCACAGCCACCGCCGCAAGGGGGGCTCCCCAGCTTCCCCTGCCACCCCCAAGGCTCATGCATAGGGCGCACACATGCTCCCTTCACAAGCCAAGGTCTGGTTTCTCCCTCACATGGGGTTGGTGTGGCCAGGCACCCACCCCAAGCTGCTGCTACAGCAGGGGCTGCAGCAGGCCATCCGTCAGCCATCGGCCTCCTCACACCCTGCTTCCGGAATATTACCATGACCATCCCTGCAATTCCTACACAAAAGTGAAGAACTAAATGCAGATATACCCCACCAGCTGTACATGGCATTTTACTCTTCCCAAAAGGAGAAACACATAAACTTAATCCCATCAACTCAGTGATGATAAGCACATCTCGTCCTCACCAGGAAGATACGGCCCTGGCCTGCACAGTTACACGTGTCTATATAGATATTTTCTACGCTCCTCAGCACGAACATTGGGCATGAGCCCTGTGTCAGATCCTCTGAGCACAGAGACTGGGAGACAACTTGCTCGTGAGCCACTTGCAGGTGTCATGGTGCCAATGCTCCTGTCAGTTCCTTCTCCACTGGGTGCACGGGCAGAAGTGGCACCGCACCCACATCGGGCGTGCCACGCGTTGTGAGCCCACAGCCTCCCGTTACTTTCAGCTCTCGTGGTCCCTCCCCAAGCTGATGCGAGCATGGCAATGCAGAGGACGCTGAGTATGCTGTCACCCTTGCCAGCTTCCAACATCCTGCCCCTGAGGGGCTGCTTGGTCCAGGAACCTGTGTTGCCTGGCAGCCTGCTAAATGGGACAAGAAGGGTGGGAGGCACAGTTTCACCTGGAAACACAAGACAGCCCCAAGTCTTCACACCGCCATCTCTGTGTCTAATTGGCCCTCTCCAGGGGACGTTGTTGAAATGAGGTCTTTGAAGACTTTTCATGATGTTTTCAGATAAAGGGAGAAGAGAGCTGGGTTTTATAAAGAGAAAAAAGAGCAGATGAAAGGGGAAGCATGAGATGAGGAGGGAGGGAAGGCCAGAGCCCGGAGGGGACACACAGAATACAGACATGGCCTTTGGGGATTCCTCTGAGCCAGTTCATTAAGGCAATCCAATAGCCTCCTTCACAGAAGAGCACATGATCAATTATTAAATTTCCTTAAATGTTGAACAATGGAATTCTTTCTGTTGTTTGCAGAGAGAATTCAACTGACTGGTTAACGTAAGAGGGAAAAGAAGCCAACAGGGCTAAAGGGAGAGAGCCAGAGGACAGTGGTGAGAGAGTGGAGTGGAGAGCTGAGGGCAGAAGGAGGAGAGCCAGAGGACAGTGGTGAGAGAGTGGAGTGGAGAGTGGAGGGAGAAGGAGGAGAGCTAGAGGACAGTGGTGAGAGAGTGGAGTGGAGAGTGGAGTAGAGAGTGGAGGGAGAAGGAGGAGAGCCAGAGGACAGTGGTGAGAGAGTGGAGTGGAGAGTGGAGTGGAGAGTGGAGTGGAGAAGGAGGAGAGCCAGAGGACAGTGGTGAGAGAGTGGAGTAGAGAGTGGAGTGGAGAAGGAGGAGAGCCAGAGGACAGTGGTGAGAGAGTGGAGTAGAGAGTGGAGTGGAGAAGGAGGAGAGCCAGAGGACAGTGGTGAGAGAGTGGAGTAGAGAGTGGAGTGGAGAGGGGAGGGAGAAGGAGGAGAGCCAGAGGACAGTGAAGAGAGAGTGGAGTGGAGAGTGGAGGGAGGAGGAGGAGAGCCAGAGGACAGTGGTGAGAGAGTGGAGTAGAGAGTGGAGTGGAGAAGGAGGAGAGCCAGAGGACAGTGGTGAGAGAGTGGAGTGGAGAGTGGAGTGGAGAGTGGAGGGAGAAGGAGGAGAGCCAGAGGACAGTGGTGAGAGAGTGGAGTAGAGAGTGGAGTGGAGAGTGGAGTGGAGAGTGGAGGGAGAAGGAGGAGAGCCAGAGGACAGTGGTGAGAGAGTGGAGTGGAGAGTGGAGGGAGAAGGAGGAGAGCCAGAGGACAGTGGTGAGAGAGTGGAGTAGAGAGTGGAGTAGAGAGTGGAGGATAGAAGGAGGAGAGCCAGAGGACAGCTGGGACTGGAAGTGTGAGTCAAGGCACAATCCTTGAGTGCATAAGCTGAGGACATTGCCCAGGCTGTGAGTTCAAGACCCATGATCTCACACACACACACACACACACACACACACACACACACACACACACACACACACACACACACATGTGCACATGCAGAAAAAAGAACTGGTCAAAGACTAAGAGCCTCCAATTTTTGCCTACCACATAACTGAGATTACATGCTCATTCTACCACGCTTGGCACTGAACTCTCAGTTTTAATGGTCTTTTCTGATGGTTTTCTAGCTCCTGATCCATTCACTCTGTTCTGATCATCCTTTCTTCTACTAACTGTGGGACTGATTTGTTTCTTCAGGTATAATTTATGGCTGCTTATTTTAAGATATTCTTTTTTGATGCAGGTATAAAGATCTCAGAATTGCTTTACTATGTTCTTTAAGCACTGGTTGTTTTTTATTGTGAAGGTGATATACAGAGGGGTTACAGTTACAGAAGAAAAGTAATGAGTACATTTCTTTAGAACAATGTGCCCCCTCCTTCATCTCCCACTTTTCCTCCCACCAACTCCTCATGTTGTGTTTCCATCTTCAGTTGTATCAAGCTACTTTTGAATTTTATTTTTTTAATTTCAGTACTTAATGGATAATTTTATAGAACTGAGAAATATCAAGGTTTAAGTTGAAATGATCCAAAGAGTTAAGTGGAAACAAATTAACATTTAGAGCATCACTATGGAATTGGAGAATGAAACATACATACACAGTATACAAGTATTCAGAGAGATAACTAAGGGATAGATAGTTACCACAGCAGAAAAAAATCACATGCTGGAGAAAAACAATTCTAAGTTAAAATCATATCTAATATCAAGAATAAGGGTTATAGATCTTTTTATACAATACAACGTATGCCAATCAAGAAATTTAAGTATTAAATGATAAACTTTAGCAGATCAACACTGATGAAGAGTGCTAAAGCTGAACCCTGATGTTGATGAGTTCAAGGTCAAATTTCTTCTTTGAACCTACAGTTCAAAATCATGCTGCTCAGTCTCCTATATTCTTGCTGATTTCTAGTTTCATACCATCATGGTCAAAAATACCCCTGGCATATTGTCAATTTTTTTGACTTAAGATTTTGAGTTCTAAAATATGATCTCCTCTAGAGAATGTTCCATGTGCACTTGAAAATAATGCTAAAGGATGAGCTATTCTATGCATACCTGTTCGGTTCATGTGGACTCAATGCAGTTTGAGTCAATATTTCTGTATTGGTTTTCTGCCTGGTATTATGCAACCACTGAAAATGGAGGCTTAAGTGTCTTGCAATGCTGCATCACCATCTATGCCTCTCCAATGAAATCTGCTTTAGATATTCAGGTAACTTGGTGTTAGGTGCACATGTTGCTTCAGTCTCCTGATGAGTTGATCTGATTGTTACCATTTTACCATGTCCCTCTTTGTCTCTTGCTATAGACATTGACTTAAAAACTATTTTATCTGGTACAAATGTCCTGCCCCTGATGTTTCTGGTTTCCAATTGCACAGAATTTTTTTCTTGGAGCCTTGACTTTCAATCTATATATGTACTTACAAGTGAGGTTTGTCTCTTGCAGTTAGTATATATTCAGTATAGTTGTACTTTTTTTTTTTGTAAATCTATTCAGTTACTCCATACATTTAAACTGGGAAACTTAATTTCCTTTAAGTTGAAGGTAATTATCCATAGGTAAAGATTTGCTGCTAACATTTTGTCAGTTGTTTCTTGCTTGTTTGGGGGGGGTCCTTTTTTCCATTTTCCTTATCTTGCTATCTTCCTTTGTGATTAGGTGATTTTTCACAAATAGCATGACATTTTGGTCTATCTACTAATAACTTTTGCTCTGTTGTTATAAAAATGTCTTATAAAAGCATATTTAAAGCTGGCAATAAGTTAATTTTGATCATATAAGAAATAGTGATCTATCCTTCCACATTTTACTCTATCTATATTTAATTGTATTTGTGTGTCATAGGACTTCAGGTCATAGTCTCATACTCCCATCAAGCTTTATTGCTCACTGTTGGCGCTCTACCACTTGAGCCATGCCTCCAGTTCTGACTTCTAGCTGCTTAGATTGTCTTCAAACTATGATCCTCAGACCTCAATCTCCTGAGTAGCTAGGATTCTAAGTATGAGCCACCTGTCCTTGGCTCCAAGTTTCCAATAACAGTAGATCATCCTTCCAGCTTTTTACAGTGGGAAGTGGCTTGTTCAAGTATCTGCACTGACCTGAATTTAAGATTAAGATTAAATTAAGATTTAAGCTTAAAATATTTTATATGACTTTAAAAATAATTATAGCTATTGGGCTGGGAGTTTGGCTTAGTGGTAGAGTGCTTGCCTAGCATGCACAAAGACCCAGGTTCAATTCCTTGGTACCATATACTTAGAAAAAGCCAGAAGTGGTGCTGAGGCTCAAGTGGTAGAGTTCTAGCCTTGAGAAAGTCCAAGGACAGTGCTCAGGTCCTGAGCTTAAGCCCAGGACTGGCAAAAAAAAATAATAATTATAGCTATTATCATTTTACAAGTTTTGCTTTCTAATCTCAAAACATGCAAGTGATTCATACATACAGAAGTGCTAGAGAATTATTTATTTGACTATTTACTTTTAGTCATTATGTCAGGTTTCTGTGTTATGTGTCAGCATCCTTTTCTTCCAGCTTTAAGCACTCTACTTAGCATTTCTTGTACTATGTTTATAGTAGTATTAAATTCTCTTAGCCTTTTTTCCCCAAAGGGAAAGTCTATTTGTATTTATTTTTGAAGAACATTTCTCAATTGACAGGTTTTGAATATACCATCCTACTCTCCTGTGGCCTAGAAGTTTCTGCTGAGAAATCTTCAGTTATCCTCATTAGAATTCCATTATATGTGATATCCTTTTTTGCTGCTTCCAGGAACCTTTTTAAGTTTGCTTTTAATAGGTTGATAATATGTCTTGGTGTAGCCTTATTTGGACTGAATACTATTGGAAATTTTTTATCTTCATACACATGGATATGTATAAACTTTGCTATTTTTTATAGAAGGCTTCAACTCATTTTTATGCTTTTGTCTTTACTATTATGAAGATAACTTACAGAAGGGTTATAGTTACTTCAGTCACGTTAAGAGTATATTTCTTTGTGGACAATGCCGCCCCTTTCCTTGCTTGCTCCCAGTCTTTTTTCTTCTTCCTTCTTCTTGGATTCCTATAGCTCAATATTTAGTTTTGGATGCTGTTCCACAAATCCTGTAAGGCTTCTTTTTATCTTTTGTCCTTCTCTGAATTCTCAAACAACCTATATTCAACCTCACAGATTCTTTCTTCAGCTTCATCAATATTTCTGCTCATACTACTGACTTCATTTTTCAATTAACTTACTGTTTTATTTTCAACTCCAGAATTTTGGGTATTATGTGTTTTTCATAAATCCAATCTTTTCAGGGCACTTCTCATTTTGGTCATTTATCTTTTAATCATATTTTTATTATCGTTAAGTAATTGTAGAAAGGAGTTGCCATTTAACAAAGTGTGTTATGAATACAATGCATCTTGATCAATGTCACTCATTTTGGTCTTGTCTTGTTTTCCTTATTTTATTGGGTTGTTACATCAGGAAATTTATATATCTGCATTTCTTAGTGACATACCACCCTGTGGGTTTTTATTATTTCTTGTCTTATGTTGCTGTCTGTGGTTGAAGGAAACTGTCTCTGAGTCCACAGAGCCTCGGTCAGTGCTGGAGGCAGTCACCGTGCCTGAGTCCACATGGGTGGCCTGATGTGAATGTGAGCCTGGAACCTGCGTCTACAAAGGCAGGCCTGAGTTCTGGAGCCCACAGATGGCCTTTACCTGAGTGTGAAGGACTGGTGCTAGGGCCTGAGTTCCCAAGGGCTGTCTAGGCACCAAGTTCTGCTCCGGTGGGCCTCTGGACCCTAGGTCTTCCAGAGAATGCTGCGACCCGGTTTGTCTGGGGCCTGGGACCATAAGGCCTGGCTTACGCGCTAGAGCCAGCCAAGTGCAGGGGAAGAAAGGTTGTGAGAACAATCACAGTCTTGGAGCACAATGACTTCCTTCAGAACACGCTGCTGAGGTTTAAAGAAGGTGACAGAAGCAATGCAAACCTGTCCTTCCCACCCTCTTCAATGTGTCTTGTCCTATTTATGCGCTACCTCTAAACGGCTATTATCTTTCTTCTAGTTTCCTTAGCTTTATGGAAGTTGTGCTAGTCAGACTTACCTTGCTGTGACCAAACGCCTGACAAAAACAACCTAAAGGGGGAAAGATTTGCTTTGCTTGTGCGGTTTCAGAAGTTTCAGTACATCCTGATGGAGGGGTGGAGACAGGGAAACAGTACCTGGCAGGGGCCAGGACAAGATTTAGCTCTCAAAAGAACCCCCTTCCCAGGGACATGCTCCTCTAGCCAGGACCCGCCTTCCACAGGTCCACCAACGACCAGTCAGTCCTCTTCATTCAAACCACACGAGCCATCAGCTGCCTACATCAATCATCTGTGAAAAACTCCTCATAGACGACCTGCAGGGACGCTCCGCTTATCTCTTATGCATCTCTCAGTCTAATCAACAGTCAAGGTCGACCATCATAAACGTATTTCCCTGACTGGATGGGTGCTCGAATTGACACCTCTGTGGGGAGATGAGCACTGGAAAACCCTAGTCTACCATCTTGATGACATTTTCCCTAACAAATGCTGGCAATGGGATGAGCTTTAAAATAGTCACAGAAAAATTTGATTTCATAAGAAGCCAAAGGAGGGGTTGGTGATTTAGCTCAATGGTGTTTGCTTAGCAAGGACAGGCACCAAAAAGAAGGAAAGGATAAGAATGAAGAGGAGGAGGAGGAGGAGGCGGAGGGGACACCAAAGGACAGTGTGTACGGACACTCTGATAAGGGAGAAAGAGGAGGTGAAGAAGGAAGAGGAGGAGAAGGAGGAAGAGGAGGATGAGGAGGAGGAAGAGGAGGATGAGGAGGAGGCGGAGGGGGAGCAGGAGGAAGAGGGTGACAGGACAAAGTGTGGACAGACACTCTGATGAGGAGGAGGAAGAGGTAGAGACGGAGAAGGGGGTGGAGAAGGAAGAGGAGGAGGAGGAGGAGGAAGAGAAGGAGGAGCAGGAGGAGGAGGAGGAGGAAGAGGAGCAGGAGGAGGAGGAGGAGGAGGACTGTTGCACTCACAGAACACACCGAGATAGACATCTTATTGTAGGGAGTAGGAGAGGCTTGGAACCATGAGGCAGCAGACTTTCCTAGACATACCTTCACTTTATTCTATTTGGTAATCGTGTAACAGCTTCCATTTACATGGTATTTCTAAAACATATTAACCCATAAGAATCTGTTTCATCTTTAGAATTTTTAAAATATAAAACTAGCTGTCTTATCGTATGGTTTTTAAATATCTAATCAAATTCCTACTTGAGTATTCTAGGTATTTTTTTTATACTGTCTACTTTTCCCGTGATGAACAAAGAACATGATACCAAACTGCAAATATTTTTAGATCTGGGAAAGTAATAAAGACATAATGTTGAGTACACTATGTTTTTCTTGGTTGATTCACAATGTTTTACAAAGAGTGTTTATTCATCTGGGTTTTCTTCTTGTATTGAAACATAGATTCATTGCATTAAGAGAGAGAGCTCGATGCCAGGAAACAATCCTAAAGCAGACAGGACAGGTGCTGGATGGCGCTGCCCCCGCTTGCCAGACTTACTGCTTCTGGTTTGCAATCATCTTCAGAAGCCAGAGACAGGGTGAAAGGGAATTCTCTGTCTGTGCCAATGTTCTTTCGCTTTGTAATCAATTCCTGACGAGATAAAAGTAACTTCTTCATATGGCTTGGCCATTTACTGATATGGCCAGTGACTGCCACCAAAACTCTACAAAATCCCAGGAAAGTTTAACTGGAGATTGAAAGAAAGAGGGAGGAAAGAGGAGGAGGAGAGTAAAGGCGACTTTCAAAATGAGAGGTCCAGAAATCAATTCGTAATTATCTTCCCACACAAGTCTAAAGGCTTTTATTTGATAAGGCAAGTAATGCACAAAACTATAATGTGAATTATTTCAAAGAATAAAAGCCTGATTGTCTCTATGACCTATATAGCTTTTAGTGACTTTAAGACAAGATTACATTCAGTAGAGCTGTAAATGGGCCCTTCTCCCCCACCTGCCTATTTCTTTCAAAAATGCCAGGATTTTTGGTGCCATCTGGTAAGTTTCCAGGCTTTGACAGAGCTGAATTTCTTCCTCCGCTGATACATCTAATTTTCCTGAATGTGAAATGAAGCCTCTATTAGACAAAGACTGCCCTACTCTGGGGTGATCAAAAGCAGATGGAGGCTGCCCTCTAATGAGGCTTTTCCATTAGCACTAAATAGTGTCCTAAATCAAGCTTTTAGCATGTTAAAATTTTTTTAAAATGTGTAAAGCCTAATCAGACTCATACTTTAAAATTAAAAGGCAAAAATTTAATTTGCATCAGAGAAAAAAATAAAGGCTTTTAAAACATGCAGAGGTAAACCACCTGATTTCACAGTAAATATTTGATTACTATTTCTCGAATCTATAAAAACATGAAGGTGTCCAGACATTGGTGGTTCCCACCTGTAATCTTAGCTACTCAGAAGGCTGAGAGATAAAGATTGTGGTTCAAAGCCAGCTCAGGAAAGTCTGTGAGTCTCCAACTAACCACCAAAAAGCTGGAAGCTGAGCTGTGGCTCAAGTGATACTGCAGGAGTAAAAAGAGCTCAGGGACAGCATCCAGGCTCTGAGTTGAAATCTAAGGACCAGTACACAGACACACAGACACAGACACACACACACACAGAGACACCCCCACACACATGCACAATGTGTGTGCGTGTATATATATATACATATATATGAACATATCTACATAAAAGTATGAATGAAAGGATCTTAAGAAAGACAAAAATGTGACTCATAAATACTCAGAAATAAGGATCATTTTGATTTTCCCAAAGGTGATGAGACTGAACAAGAGTTCATTGTTTCTGTATTTCTAGTAAGCCTTTCATGCTAATGAAAGGTTTCCTGCATTTGCTAACTGCATTCTGGTCAAGAGGATGGGGGTCTCATTTACTGCATCTTCCGTGTCTTAAAGTAAATCATGTGTAGTCCCTGTGAGCCAGGGCCCTGGGGCATGAGATGCCCTACAGGACACCCTGTGCCACAGCACTGGGCAGGGTGGGAAAAGTGGTCAGAGGGGGAAACTGAGGGGAGGAAATTCCAGCTGGGAAAGAACATGGTTGCAGGAATATGGCTATTCACACTTTCTTTTTTATCCTTGGCTTGCCAGGCTTCTGGATATGTAGATTCTGCTAAGCCCCACTTCTCTTGGTATTTGGCTGTTTTAATAAGAACTTATTAGCTGTTCAGCACTAGTGGCTCACATCTATTATTCTGCTTCTGAAGAGATAATGAGGGAGATGATAATGACTGAGGCACCAGTGGTTCATTCCTGTAATCCTGGCTATCTCAGGGGCTGAGAATAACAGTTGGAAGCAAAAAAAAATGGTACTTGAGACTCCATTTTCAAAATACTCAGCAAAAGGCTAGGCTGGCCATTATCAAGAAATCTAATAACAACAGATACTGGCCAGGATGTGACCAAAAGGGATCACTACTACGCTGTTGGTGGCAATGTAAACTTGTTCAACCACTCTGGAAAGCAGTATGGCAATTCTTCAAAAGACTAAACATAGAGCTCCTTTATGACCCAGCAATTCCACTCTTTGGCATTTACCCAAATGTCCAGAAACAAGGGTATACTAAAGCCACCAGGACAACAATGTGCATTGCAGCATTATTTACCACAGCTAAGATATAGAACCAACCTAGATGCCCCTCAGTAGATGATTGGATCAACAAGATGTGGTATTTATACACAATGGAATTCTATGCTGCTGTCAGAAAGAATGACATCACCCCATTTGTAAAGAAATGGAAAGACTTAGAAAAAATCATATTAAGTGAAGTAAGCTGGACTCAAAGGAACATGGGCGCCATGGTTTCCCTCATTTGTAATAATTAGTACACATCTAGGACTCTCGCAGAGGATCACAATAGCTCAAAAGCTATGTACATATCATCATATAGGATGAAACTAAACAAAATGAACTCTAGGATATGATTTTTCTTAGTGGTTGTTCTTTTTAATGTACTATATGAAGTTATTTCTTTTCTCTTTTTTCCACTTATGGTTTATCTCATGTGGTTACTGTATCTAACTTTTGTACCTGGTATATTGCATATATGTTTATTTTTTTATTTGAAATAGGGAAGGGGGAAAACAAGATGACTAGGAGGGGTGGGGGAAGCAAAAGTGGGAGAAAAACATGGGAAGGGATATCAATGGTCAAGAAGTAATATTCCTACTGCCTGACAAATGTAACTGTAACCCCTCTGTACATTACCCTGACAATAAAATAAAATGTTATAAAAAGGCTAGACTGGTTGTATAGCTCAAGTGGCAGAGTATCAGCTGAGCAATCACAAGGTCTTGGGGGCATGGAGAAGGAAGAGACAGAGATAGAGAAAGCGAGGGGGGGAGAGAGAGACAGAGACAGAGACAGGGAGAGAGAGACAGACATAGAGATGACAGAGAGACAGAGAGAACAGAATGTAGAATTCAGGGTGAAGAATCCAGTTCCCTAGGAAATCAGTGTATCATATACTGTTTTTGGTAGTAAGACTCCAAAGAGCTGGAGACAAGTCTTTAAAATTTAGCCACATTTCCTCTTCTAGCTATAAAACAATTTTTTCTTCATTTCAGATTGGCCAACATTCAAAACTAGCTGCTTACTCCCTTGCCTTGAGCATTTCTGTCCTGTTGTTAATAATCTAAAAACCAATTCTAAAGGTACCAGGGCAAATCTTTGCTCAAAGGAATCTGCAGAAGTGTTTCATGAGCGAGAAGAGGCTCTGTCACAACATCAGTGACACTGACAGGTCCATTTGTTCACAACATCCTATTTCCTTTGAGTGCAGCAACTCTAGTCCCATGCAATGGTACAACAAACTCAAGTCTTTCAACATCAGAGGTAGAGGGAAAATGTCTTGTTTGGGGAAGGATTGAAATTAGTATTCATGCTCTTATTGTTACTGATCAGACAGAAGAGTTAGCCTATAAGTTTCTTTCTTTGTTTTGCTTCCAATGATTGTACTTCATATCCTCTAGAATAGCTATTACAAAAAAATTGACAATAATAAATTTTGGCAATAAAATGAAGAAATTAGAACTCATGCAGTGATTATAGGAATGTAAAATGCAACATTTCTTCAAAGTTTATGTATGTAACTACTATACGACCCCAAAATTCTTCTTCTAGGTATACTCCAGAGAACTAGAGTTATATATTCTCACACAAGATTTGTTCATGAGTGTCTAGAGTAACATAACAGCCAAAGAAGTGGGAAAAACTAAAATGTTCATCAACTGATGACTAGATAAATAAAAAGTGAGTTATCCAACTACTGGATTATTATTTGGCCATTAACAGAACATGATACAGAATGAATGAACCTTGAAAACACTGTGCCAAGTGAAATTGACTACTCAGAAGATTGCTCCATTTAGAATAAATGACCAAAGTAGTAAATTAATAGAAATGGCAACTAGATTGTCAGCCAAGGGCTGGAGGACAAAGAATAGTGACTACTTATGGGTATGAGGTTTCTTCCTAAGAAGAAAAAAAAATTTGGAATGAGCAAAGAAACCTGTGGACACACTGAAATCCTAAATTATGCACTCAAAACATTAACTCATACTAGGTCAACTTTATCTTCATAACAAAAATGTAACTTGCCTATTTTAGGCATTACACAAAAGCAGCAACAAAGAATACCACTAAACTATCAGCAAAACTAAACCACATAAAAAGAAGTGATGAACAATGGCTGAGTTCAAATCTCATAGGAGGCCACCAAGGGAAAGATAAAGATGAGATAGAATGTCCTCGTACATAATGAGTTCACAGACAGGAAAAATAAAGCCAAACAACTGTAACCCAAGCTGAGATGCATGATTTCATCAAAAACCAAGCGTCAGGAAGATGGCTTGACATCTCAAGGCATAAAGGAAATGCAAATAAAAACAGCATTGAGATTCCATATCACCCCAGTTAGAATAACCATGATCAAATAAACTAACAATAATATGCTGGCAGGGCTGCAGCCCAAAAAGAATTCTACTACACTGTTGGTAGAAATGTAAACTTGTTCAACCACTCCTCTGGAAAGCAACATAGAGGTTCTTCAAAAAATTAAACATAGAACTACTATATGATCCAATAATTCCACTTCTGGGCATTTGCCCAAAAGGTTACAAACCGGCATACAGTAAAGTCACCAGCATAACCATCTTTATTGCAGTATTATTCACTGTAGCCAAGATATGGAATCATCCAAGAAGCCCTTCAAGAAACAAATGGATCAAGAAAACATTGTATACATGCATAATGAAATTTTGCTCATCTCTTAGAAAGAATGACAATGCGCCATTTGTAGAGAAATGAAAAGAATTGGAAAAAAAAAGTTAAGTGAAGTAAGTCAGACCCTTACATGTGGAAGCTAGATTTAGTTTACAAACTCATAAGTAAATATGTTGAGAGGTATGCAAGTATATGTATACAACTGTATTAACTGAAATATGGTATATTCAAGGGAGAATTGAAATAGCATAATTCACCAGGAAGCGAAACATGAAAGTAGGAGGTAGGAGGGAAGGTCAAAGAAAAAGGAGTAGGTATGGGAGAAAAACATGGGAAGAGGTATCAATGTTCAAGAAGTAATGCACCCACTACTTGACAAATGTAACTGTAACTCCTCTATACATTACCCCAACAATAAAATACAATAAAAACGAAGTAATGCATCCACTACCTGAAGAATGTAACTGTGACCCCTCTGTACATCACCCTGACAATAAAAAAAATTTGATGAAAAAAGAAAGAAAGAAAATCCTACAAAATTAAGAAGAGTGAGTGGAGGGATGGGTTGGGGAGAGATAGGTTAGAATGTTGAAGGAGGTGACATTAATCAAGATATATTGTATTCATAAGCTGCTTTGTTAAATGGCAATTCCTTTGTACAAATACCTAAAGATAATAAATTTTTTTCTAGTTGGTTATGGGGCTTGAACTCTGGGCCTGGGCACTGTCCCTGAGTTCTTCAGCTCAAGTCTACAGCCCTACCCTTGAGCCACAACATCACTTCCAGTTTTCTGGTGGTTAATTGGAGACAAGAGTCTAACACACTTTCATGCCCAGGCTGGCTTTAAGCCACGATCCTCAGATCTCTGTCTCCTGAGTAGCTAGGATTACAGGTGTGAGCCACTGGCACTTGGTAAGATAAAATCTTTAAAAATAAAGTTAAACAAGAAAGTGGCTCAATAAATAAGAACTGTATATATCAAAATTAGAAAACTCTGAGGAGATAGAACTTCACAAAGAAAATTTGAGGAGATAGATCAACAACAAAAAAAGAAATAAAGGAAGGGAGACATCTATTTTAGAAACAAAACTAAACTAGAAAAGTATATAATTCATAAGACAACAAAACAGTTTAACATATTTAGAAGATAGAGATATTGGGGCCGGGAGTTTGGCCTAGTGGTAAAGTGCTTGCCTAGCATGCTCAAAGACCCAGGTCCAATTCCTTGATTCTACATACATAGAAAAAAGCCGGAAATGGTGCTGAGGCTCAAGTGGTAGAGCACTAGACTTGAGAAAGTCCAAGGACAGTGCTCAGGCCCTGAGCTCAAGCCCAGGACTGTCCAAAAAAAAAAAAAAGAAGGTAGTGAAATTAAAAATAAATGATAAGAACAACTTGAGAGTAACAAATACTGAAGATAGGATAAAAATACAGTATGTGGAAAATGGTGCTCAAAAATAATTGAATGACAGGAACAAATAATATTAAGTATAAGTCAAAATGCTTTTAGAATGCATTTTAAGATAGAGCTATATCTTATATATTTTAAATTACACATCAAAAGAATATGCATTGAATTAGAATAATCATGTGCATTGAACTTGAGTAGAATAATCACTGCTAAGAGGTATTCTAGCAAAATTACTGAACTTGCCATGAACAAAATCTTTCCAAAAATAAGATGGTGACTCAACGATAAACTCCTACGTGTTCCCCCAGGAAAGTAAGTCAAGTCCACACAGAGCCTGTGCATGCACTTTCCTAACAGCACTATTCAAACCAGCCAGAACAAGGAGAGCAATCAGAAAGCCCACCAGGTGGTGAATATGCTGAGTGAATGAAGAATGTGTTACAAGCAGACAAGAAAACTCCACTGAGTGTGGAGTTGGTGGTGCTCCAGCCAGCACAGAGCTCAAGCCAGCCAGGCCAAGTGCAGAAAGCTGGACATGCACAGAGGCCACCCACTCACTGGAAGTATCCAGAAAAAGCAAGCCCAGAGACCAAACATGGATCAGTGTCGGGCTGCCTGTAGTGTGAGGACTGCAGTTGATGTAGTTTCTCTGTGAGATCTGGGAGTGCTCTAAATTGGATTGTTGATAGGAACTGTTCTAGAATTGCGGCCTGCCTAGACCTGTGAGAAAATTTAGATGCCCACATTCAGTTGTGTCCTTAACATGGGTATCCAAACGGTATCTTACAGCTGCCAATGAAGAGCACGAGTTGGATAGGAAATGAGATCAGGTTGTCATACCTTCCAAAGCAAGGGAAGGGGGGAGGGCAAGTAGGAGGAGGAGTGGGGAAGGGTGTGCCAGAAGAAATATTTGTAACATGTCGGAGATAGTTAAGAAAAAAATACATGATCCAGGAATTTTCTCCTGAAAGAAACAGCCTCCATATCTGAAGGACACAAACTCTTTCAAAACAGGCAAGAAATCAGGTCTTTTTGTCCCAGTGTGCCTTTCCTAAGGAAGACGGCCAGCTTCTGACAAACACCCCTGTCATATTGTAAGTACACCATTCTCTGTCCCCTGAGACACCACCATTCTCATCTTGAAAGAAAGAGGCTGGTATTTAGTGCTGAACTCTCCATAATCCAGATGTAAGTAGACATCTCTGCATGAGCTCACGAGGACACACACCAACACTCATACATTTTGTGTGAGTTTTCTGTAATTACATTTTATTTTTCAATATCAAGCTTTAAAAACACATTGAAAAGGAAACTTTTTTTTAAGCTAGAAATCCAAGTGATACAATCAAAGAGCCCATTTACCCCGAAACAAGAGTACGCTGCAGGTTTTCCACCACATGTTTAACCAACATGGGCCAGATAGATACTGGACGCTGAGAAGCGGCAATGAGCAGGCCGCCAGCAGCATGGAAAGATGTAGACAAGGTGGGAGCAGTGATGGAGTGAGGGCAAGTGGGAACTGTGAACAACCTACAAGTCCTTCACTTAGCACCCAGGTGGTGCTAAATGCTCCCCACACAACACGAGTCATTCTGCAGGGTCAGGTGAACTTGTGGCGGGGGGGCGGGGAGGGGGCTCATTGGAGAGGAGTGGCTTGTTTTCCAAGGTCAAGCATGGGTGTTAAGAGCATAGAGGAGAGCAGGTATCGTAGAAGGCAAGTCCCCTGCCTGGACCAGCCCCTGGACCAGCCCCTGGACCCTGTGTCGGTGGGGCCCCAGGGAGAGAGAGCTCCTCCAAGATTGCCTGGTGGTGCCAGCCAGCACGATGCTGTAACCATTTTGCTTGTGGGTTTCATTTTATTCTCTTTTAAGGGATTATAGCACTGTGCAACATTTTCTTTTTAACTTTGCTTTTCTGCTTTTTGCTTTTGACATGCTCAATACATTAGGGAAGTCTTGCCAGGAAATAAATCCATAGTTGTTTCATGTCAGCAAATTACATGCCAACAAGTGACATTTAAATTCTGAATTTTAATAGCTTGTCAGAAAGTGAAATGTATTTTTAAAAATTTTAATAGATGAGAGAACAGTGTGTCTGCCTACATAGTAGATGAGAATGGTAAAAACAAAGTGAATGTATTTTGTTCTTTGATGTATACATTTAAATAGAAGAAAGTTGCACTGTTAAATTCCATTTATCATCCCTCGTCTATGTAGAAGACTCCCTGGAAGTGGAGCATGCAACTCCTGTCAGAGACAAACCACAACATCTCCAAGAAGTGGCCTTGACACAGACAGAAACATTCACCCAACTCTGCATTACGAGAAGTGTGTCAAGTACACATGCTTTGCAATTCTGAACACCTTCCTTGTGAAGGATCATTTTCACACAGGCCACCCAAGCTCAGGACACTGGCAGATTTCCCAGTCCTGAAACGAGGCACACGCAAGTCTTCCAAGAGAGAAAATGAGGCCAAAGGGCCCTGGAGAAATCAGGAAAAGGTTCTGGATCACAGCATCATGGGGATGACACTGCTGGATGAAGGGCCACCAAGTTCTGCAGGCCTGCACATGCATAGATGCATGTCTATCATATGTACATGTGTCTGTGTGTTCACTATGCATGTCCATAAACTAATGCGTGCAAAAGTGTGTAGGCATGTATGTGTATAGCCCCTATGTGAATAGCGTGTGCCACTATATGTATGTGCCATTTGTGTACATGTGAGGCTATGTGTGCGTTCCGTGCATATATTTAGTATCTTTTTAAGCATGTGCCTATATATGTGGTCCCATGTTCATTTAACTGTGTGAGTGAATGTTCATGTGTGTATATTTGCATGCATATACCCATGTGCCACCTGCATCTGTGTGGATTCTGGGTATAATCTATTTCAGCGCATGCATGTGCATTTGTGTGCATGTGGGTTAGTGGTGGAAGGTAAGGGTAGCTAGACTCAACAGTTTGTCTTGAGGATCCTGCTTGATTTCTAGATTCTTACCATTTCTGTTGGCACAGGCCTTTTCATTTCTCTGTGTGCAATTCCTCCTGTCAGCATCCTTCATTTACACTATGCTCTCAGTCCTGTACTTGGGGTGCAGGTATAGAGATAGTGCTTTTCCTGATTCTTATGAGAAACACAAATCCCTTGGTGCTGGGAATGTGACCTAGTGGTAGAGTGCTTGCTTAGCATGCACAAAGGCCTGGGTTCCATTCCTCAGTACCACATACATAGAAAAAAGTTGGAAATGATGCTGAGGCTCAAGTGGCAGAGCTCTAACCTTGAGAAAGTCCAAGGACAGTGTTCAGGCCCTGAGCTCAAGTCCAGGAATGGCAAAAAGAAAAAGAAAGAAAGAAAGAAAGAAAGAAAGAAAGAAAGAAAGAAAGAAAGAAAGAAAGAAAGAAAGAAAGGAAGGAAGAAAGGAAGGAAAGAGAGAGAGAGAGAGAGAGAAAGAAAGAAAGAAAGAAAGAAAGAAAGAAAGGAAGAAAGGAAGGAAAGAGAGAGAGAGAGAGAGAAAGAAAGAAAGAAAGAAAGAAAGAAAGAGAAAGAAGGAAGGAAGGAAGGAAGGAAGGAAGGAAGGAAGGAAGGAAGGAAGGGAGGGAGAAAGACAAATACCATTGCACAGTCTTATGTAGGTCTATGGTCACTATTTGGGGATTTTCACTGTCTCGGGAGTTCATCCATCTAAGAAACAGTTCTTTAGTAACAGAGTAGTCACTGATGGCATGTAAGCAAATAGAGGGTTTTCCTCAACAGAGATGCCACAGCACTGCTACATTACCCTCAAACACTGGTCTAGACATTCCTTCTTTCATTACCAATCACTCCTTGGCCACACTTTTAACAGCCCACATTAGTTGATAGTAAATGTGTTTTATTATGCCACAAATCTATCTAAGCTTTTTTTTTTGTATCACATGGAAGCTTTTTATTTCTTTTTTTTTATTTTATTGTAATTAGTAAAAGGGTTACATGGTATTTGCCAGATAGAAGGTACATTAATTCACATACATTGATACCCTTTCACATCTCTTAGTACCCATTTCCCTCCCCCCCACACCCCCCACCCGTCTTGGTTTTCCCCCCTTCCCTATCAAATTTCAAATATCCAAATACAAATAAATTCAATGTATCAGATAACAAAGTGAGATACTATAACAATATGAGATGACCAAGGGACAGCAAAGGAGATGAGAGACAACATAGTACATTAAGGACAACAATCATTCGTTATATGGCTTGTTAGGAAATGGAAAGACTTAGAAAAAATCATATTAAGTGAAGTAAGCCAGACTCAAGGGAACTTAGGCTCAATGGTTTCCCTCATTTGTCATAATCAGTAGAAACCTTGGGCTCTACTAGCAGAGATCTGCAATAGAGCAAAATCTTGATACATAAGGCCATATAGTATGAAGCTAATTGAAAGGACCTCCAGGATATTGAAACAAAAGCAATATCTAAGATTTTTTTAGGTGTTTTTTGATGTGTCCGAAAGAAAAATGCCTGTTTCTAATTTGTTTAGGAGTACAGACCTATAAAGACATCAGCTCCTGGGTTTTTTTTGTTGTTGTTGTTTTTTGTGCCAGTCCTGGGCTTGAGCTCAGGGCCTGAGCACTGTCCTGGGACTTTCTCAAGGCTAGAGCTCTACCACTTGAGCCTCAGCACCACTTCCAGCTTTTTTGTATGTATGTGGTACCGAGGAATCGAACCCGGGTCTTTGCGCATGCTAGGCAAACACTTAACCATTAGGCCAAACTCCCGGCCCCAGCTCCTGTTTTAAGATGGAGGAAAGTAGTTAAATCACCACAAACTTCTTTATACTTCTTCAAGATATTTAAAGACAAAAACGAATTTCTTCATCCCACACTAGAAGTTGATGTTTCTAGTAACAACCAATAGTGGGAAGAGCAAGCCCACTGACAACCATCCCCAGACACTGTTGATAAAACAGTGCAGCTCAGCGATTTAGACCCAGCATAGCACTGCCTACCTGAGCTGCCACACCTACCAGCAAGAACAGAAAAAAACAAACTGTTTTACAAATTGTTTACAAGGATTGCTACAGTCCAGGTCCTGAGAATGCTCAGGGCTAAAATAGTGGATATAATGCCCAGGAATTAAATCCTTTTTTTTTTTTTTTTTTTTACCTGTCTGTCATGGGGCTTGATCTTGGGGCCTGGGCGCTGTCCCTGAGCTCTTCAGCTCAAGGCTACCGCCCGACCCCTTGAGCAACAGTTCCACTTCCTGTTTTCTGGTGGTTAATTGGAGATAAGAGTCTCACAGACTTTCCTGCCCAGGCTGGTTTTGAACTGTGATCCTCAGATCTCAGTCTCCTTAGTAGCTGGGATTACAACCGTGAGCCACCAGCACCCGGCTCCAGGAATTAAATCTTAAGAAACAAGTCTCCAGCAACTCTGATGCCACAAACACTCTGGAACTGACAAGGCAGGAGAACAAGATGCTGTAACTGCTTCTTTTCACCACCTAAGATAAACAGTATTTCTAGCCTTGCCCTTCAATGTGAAAGCAGGACAAAAAACAAACCCATCTGAAACTGGGAAATCAACTGACACCCAAATTATTAGGACTCCACATCTTAACTGTGAAACGAAACACATCTACCTTCTCCTCACATCAATCCAATCACTTCATAAAAATATGAACTGAAACAATCCAAACAGGATTAGTTTTAAAGGTCCTTGAGAACACTATATTCTTAGAGGAAAGAAAAAAATGTGGGAGAAAGCTTATGAAAGAGTGGAGAAAAATCAGTGGGCCTCTCTTTTATCTGGCAACAAGCAAGAATAAGAAAACTGAGTTCCATTTTGTGGCGTAGTAGGAAATTAAGCCTCGTTACTGAAGAGGCTGAGATCTGAGGGTCACAGTACAAAGCCAGCCTGGAGAGGAAAGTTCATGAGAATCTGATCTCTATTAAACTATGTGGAAAAATTCAGAAGGTAAGTTGTGGCTCAAGTGATAGAGCATTACCCTTGAGCAGATAAAGGGGGGAAAAACTCCGATATAGCACTCAAACTTTGAGTTCAAGCTTCAGGACTGGTGTGAAAAGACAAAAGCCAAAGGTAGAGGTGTGGCTCAAGTGATAGAGCATAAGCCTTGAGTGAAAAAGCTGCGTAGGGCCTCAAAGCCCCAGTGCTGGCACATACAAAGTTTATTTGTAATTTGTTTAGTTGTCTGTCTTTTGCATGACTGTACTATGACCAGAAGGGACTTGGAGGTTTTTCTGAAGCATGTGCGCATTTTCAGGCCCTGTCTCTTACCAAAATTCTTTTTTGTCTCAATCTCAAAGCCAAATTTACTGTTGAAGTGAATCACTGACTCAGGAGTGTAAGACATGATGTAAATTTCTGTTCCTACTTCTAGTCCTCCATAGGTGCAAGAGACATCCTGACGTCATGATGCAAACTTTTGTGTCCACCTCGGCACCCTGACCTTCAGCGTTCCCAGTGGAAGAGGACCCGGCTCCGTTTCATCAGCTGTTTTACACAGGGCAGCATCGTGTCTCCCAGCTCCTTCATCTTCCCTGCCTGCTGAAGCTGTAGTTAGCACCTCCCTCAAAACTTTCCTCATTCTCAGCTCGGGAGCCTCACCTAGGGAAGAGACCTATGGGAGGGACTGGTGGCCAAGCAGAGCCTCAGGTCTCCTGGAGTCCGGGACCACTCCCAGGGCCTTCCTGGTACTGCTGCTTATCCGCCTGTGCCCCTGTATAGCTGCTCCTTGTGCAGCCCGCAGCACAGCTTTGTGAACAGTTCCCTGTGGACTGTAGCCTCAAAGGGCCAGGCATGGTATGCAGGTATCTGCAAGGCTGTGGTACAGCATGAATGTCCTCTGGGGCATACACAAGCGTGGTGGAGGGAAGGTCTCCAGAGGGTGGAAGCCTGAGCACCGAGCCCACTCGTTCACGTTCCCTGGGAGGAGAAATGACCTAATATAAAATGGCTGTGGCTTCCTATTCGGCTGACAGGTCATGGACTTAGAAGGAGTGTGATTGGAAGACTGGTGACAAACTGAGAGAAGAGACACATCTCAACTGAACAGACTTTTCTGGATGTGTTCAAAGTGTAAAATACATATGCTCTCTGTGGATAATACTTAGAGCAGCCACAAGAGAAGACGACTTTCATCATCAAAAAGATAGAACAACGCATTTGTGGCTAGTTCAGCCTCTTTCTCCAGTCACAACCAGCCTCACCCATGGCACTCATGGTGCCACCAAGTGACGTGGATTTGCACTCACCAAAGTTGACTGATAGAGGCTGCTGCTGAGGGTCCAGTCTGCCAGCAGACAGAGACCAACTCCAAGCCTTAGCATGGCACCCTTCCCTGGTACCAGCCAGTGCCCTGGAGCTGGGACCCTGTCTGTCATGGAAGGGTCAGCACTTTGTCCTTCTTGGAGGAGATACCTACGCACCCTGCATACAGATTTTCCTCTCTGTATACACTGCCTCTGCCAAAACTACATCATGCTTTCATCCACCATAATGGCACTGCAGGCATTACATCTGACCAAGACTCCTTTCAGAGCCAAAAGAACACAGTAATGTCCCATGCTCACAAGACCAATGGCCATATCCTGTTTCTCACCATCTTGAAGCCACAAAACAAGAAATGGCCTTGGGAAGACACAGCCACAGTGCCAACTGGATAGAACACCTTCCAGGGCTGCGCAAAGTTCTCCAGAAGGCTGGATTTGTATCTAGTCCATGGCTCTTCCCTGCAACCAGCATTCTTGTGTCAAGGAACCAAGGGGATTGGGAGTTAACCCATTAGTTATTATCATGAAAGACCCAGTAGGCAAAATGTCTACTCCTGTCTGAGAAGTAATGTTCTGTTGGAATCTCGGATGGTGAAACCGTTTCCATTAGGAGATGTAAATAGACCCCAGGGACCAGAGCATTCAGATGGCACCTTGCCACAATGGTTCCTCATGCCTGTGAGCCACTCTTCAGAGAAGTGTGTGTGGTGCTGGCAGGGTGACATGGACTACCAGAGGGGCCTCAACAGCTGTCACCCAAGGGGTTCAGGAGAATTATGTCAGAAATGCACTGCATGACTGAACAGCCAGGTCCTGGGGCTGGAGTCAGTGACAAACTCTAAGAAGCCAGCTCCTCCAGAACTGCTGTGCCACAGCCAGGCCCAGAGCTACAGGAAATGGGGCCACTCACTGAGGGCAAAGGGAATGTCAACAGCTGCTGAGCCCGTGCACTTTCCTTGAAGACTGAGTTGCTCCCCCAGCTGAACATGAATACAGCCCTGGAGAGACTGCACAGTGTGTTTCATCCCTCCTTCCCTATCTCCTGAGAATCTCAGGTAAAAAGTCTTAATACCTTTGCAATGTTTATGTAGTGAACTTTGTACCTCCTGGCTTCAATTATCCAAAAGGAGTAAAATCAGCTGGAGTAGAATAAATGTCAGACACAGACACAAAGGGGGCCCTCTGACCTGTGGGGAAGGCCTCTCCCCACCAGGACCCAGGTCCATCATCCATCCACCTGTGGCCTCCCGGGTGCCTCATCCTCCTGTCCCCACTCCCTTCCTATCCCCGCTGCCTGCGCCATGGGCTTCAGCCCCAGGCTGCACAGCTTTCTCCTGGCCTGAGGCAGGTCTCCAGCACATGCCAGCTCTCTGGGCAAAGCCTGCCACCAGCACTTGCTGAGGAGTGTGATGGCTCAAAGACCTGGAGGCCACCGCTGGGCTAAGTCATTCTGCAGACCCTGACAACACCAACAGCAGTTAGCCAGCTGCTTGTCAGAGCAAGGGCGGGCCTCAGGCTCTCTGACCCCAGGCTTGTTCCATGGGGAAGAGCACAAGTGCTCTTAATGGAGGCTCCAGTCCCAAGTCCCACCTCCGCGTTGACCCTTGGAAGAATGTAAGTCCTGTAAGAGCCACGTGCATTCCACTCCTTTGCTCTGTGCTGTGAAACTGCCCGTGGCCGTGCCTGTCCCTGGTTCAGGGAGCAGAGGAGACAGGATTCTTCTCGCATTATCCAACCCTGAAGGTGCTAAGAATGACACATGATTTGGTTCCCTTCACCTAAAAATTATTCACATAGGAAATAAAAATGTAACTTAAAAATTACTGTAATCATCTTTTAAACTATGTTCTTAGTGTCCCTGAGAAGGAAACAGTTTACAGGAATCTTCTTAGCAAAATCATAGAAAAAAAACTGCAGAAGGACTATGGATGAGACAGACTTTCTCACTGCTCAACAGCAGGTGAGTCAGACCTGATCAGGCTAGACTGCAGACAACCTGACTACCTCTTCCTGCAGCCTCTGCTGCAACAGCTTCCATATTCCTCACCCCAAGATGCATGGAAGGTTCTGCAATGCATGTACTCACAGCAGCCAGGGCAGAGGTTGCACTGGGGAGCCTTTGCTGGTGCAAACCCTGGCTGGTCTCTTCTGAATGGGGGGACAAGCTTGCAAAGTACATGACTAGCAACTCACTGCCTGGAACCCAGACAGTGAGCTAACAAGGTCTCTGCTCGGCAGCTCATGACAAGGAGCCACCACGCCCTACCTGCTCGAGACAGCCTCTGCAGGGTGACCCTCAAGTGCTGCAAGGCCTCTGGTGACACCTCATAGCGGAATGTGTGCATCACCGGAACCTTCTGGCACCTTCCAAACACTCCATCTGTGGAAAGAAAAGAGAGAAGAGAATGAACTTAACATTTCATCTTCAGAGAATAGACGTACTCACATATCCGCAAGCTAGTCTTTTCTTTCTTTCTTTCTTTCTTTCTTTCTTTCTTTCTTTCTTTCTTCTTCCTTTCTTTCTCTTTCTTTCTTTCTTTCTTTTTTCTTCCTTCCTTCCTTCCTTCCTTCCTTCCTTCCTTCCTTCCTTCCTTCCTTCTCTCTCTCTCTCTCTCTCTCTCTCTCTCTCTCTCTCTCTCTCTCTCTCTCTCTCTCTCTCTCTCTCTCTGTCTTTCTTTTTCTTTTTGTCAATTATGGGGCTTGAACTCGAGGCCTGGGCACAGTTCCTGAGCTCTTGTGCTCGAGGCCAGCTGTTTGCCACTTTGAGACACAGCTCCATTTCCCCTCCAGATATTCTAACTGAACAATTTTGAGGGACAACGTCAGAAATCCACTAAGCAGATTTAGGAAGCCATCATGGAAAACATAAACGTAAATGAAAAAAAACACTATTAAGTCAGTGCCATTTGAATTTTTGATCCAGCTCTTCCCTGCCCTCTCATCCCCTCCCCTACACTTTACATTTTTATAATCACATTTTACCATTCATGTATATGTGTGTGCATGTGTATATAGTGATTCTGGAGCTTGATCGCAGGGCCTGGGCAATGTCCTTGAGCTTTTTTACTCAAGGCTAGAGCTCCACTACTTTAGCTATAGCTCTACTTCCAGATAATTTGGTGGCTAATTAAAGGAAAGAGTAAAGTGGAAGAAAAATGTGGGAGGGGGTGACAATGTTTAAGAAGACAGGTACTCACTACCTTACACATGTAACTGTAACCCCTCTGAATATCACCCTGACAATAAAATGAAACTTAAAATTAAAGATAAGAGTCCTGACTGAACTGGCTTCGAATTGTAATCCTCAGATGTCAACCCCTTGAATAAGATTACATGGGTGAGCCACTGATGTCCAGTCTTCCTTTAAAAATATTATCTTAAAGTAGTTGTACAAACATGTCAGTTTATGAATACATCTTGATCAATGTCAGCCCTTCAACCCCCACAAACCACACATCGCTCATTGTCACAATTTTTATGTGACGCTTGCTTCTGACAACTCAGTAACAAAGAGTAAGATTTAGCACCAGTTCTCTAAACAAAAACTGGACACTATATATCTACACACATACATATTTTGTGTATGTGTGTACATGTACATGTATACACACATGTGTGCACACACATACCTATAATTGCAGAGTTGCTGATGGCTGAAGCACCCTCTGTGCAGCCACGTGACGGTGATGGCCTGGCTCTTCCATGATGTGGAAGGGAAATGCTGGCAGAGAGCAGGGGTAATGGGGATTGGTTTATTTGACTCTCTCCTATTTGTCTGCAATGACAGATTTTACTGTCCACATCCTTCAAGCCACACCTCCAATTAATTTGGGCCCTAATTAGTCTTTATTGGGCAAATTGTTCACTTTGAGGCGTGCTTCCTAGGGGGGTTTCAAGCATTCAAATTACCTTCTTTGGCTCACACAAAGGAGTAATTCAAGAACTAGTGCCTCCCACGCAGGGCGGCCATCTGCAGACCCCTAGCCAGTAGAAGGGAAATGGTTTCTTTTATTGTTCACAACAATATCACTGCCAGTATAGCTGAAGAAAGCCATTCAAATGCAACAAGTTTAATTAACAGAAACACATTTGCCCAGTACCAGGCTGACTCATAATTGCTGGTCTGATATTGCATATATGCTCACCATGGACAGTTCTGTGTGATTAGCAGACAGCAATCTTAAGTGTTGCAAGCATCTTGTAATTTCTATGGAGCTTCACAAACCTGAAGGATACAGAGAACTTTCCCAGCTGTGCAGAGCCAGCCAGCAAAGGCCTAAGGGAGAAGCTAAGCCCTCTGCCTGTCTTCCTCAGGCACTAGACTTGACTGTACTGTCCCTCATGGCAGGGTCTTACTGCAACAAATGCTGCGGCCACAGAAAGGAGGAATGCTCCTGGGTAGGGGATGGGGAGCTCCTGACCCAGCATGACAGACAGGCTGTGCTTGTGTCAGACAAGGCCACACTGTTTGTCCTTGCTCTTTTGCTTTTATCGAATACAAAGAGCACTGTGCCTTGTGCTGGTACATTTGTGAGGCGGGGAAGAGGTGAAAACTAGGAAGAAGAAAGGAAACAAAGCAAAGGACAGAAATTAAAGAGTGCTTAAAAAACAAAATTTCAAATGAAATCACCTTGAAAGTAGAATCATTGTATCCAGGACTTACATGAAGCATTAAAAGTCCTAACCCTATACCTCACAAAAGAGGAAAGTGAGACGGGAGTGCCATGACCAAGGCCCCGGGCCACAGACGGAAGTGAGTTGCTGAGCAGAAGGGAATGCAATCCGAACCCTGGGCCCTGGGAAGCCAGAGCGCATGAAGCTCACAAAGCTCCCGGTCCCTGCAGCTCAACACAGAGTTCACAAACTACTTGTCAGTGCTGCTGCATTTGGCATTCACACTGATTGTGCGTCTCCTGGTTATGTGTCCCAGACAGAGCCACGCCGGAGGATGGGTGTCCACCTGGCTCCCAGTAGACGTGGAAGTGTGAGCCCCGCTAGGCTCAGCTCCACCCAGCTGCTCCCTTAATGTATAGCACCCGAGACCACAGTGAACTTGGTGGTAAATGCACAAAAAAATCTGAGGTGGCCAAAAATTGCCCTTCCACAGACACCTTTGAAATCATTTGGAACTTTCTAATTTCTCTCTAACTGTGTATCATTCTTTAAATCTGATTTGTTGCATACAATGTCATAAATATTTTTTTACCAATAGTTGTATTTTAGTTGAAACAAACTGATGAATTTCTTTGCCTCTAGACTAGAAAAAAGACTGGAAAAGAGAACTTGAATGAGGAAAGCACTGGGTATAACTCAGGAAGACCCACACTCTTTACTATGTAGAGAAAACGGAGTCCCAGTACCTAGAGGTCAGACTGCACAGTACTGGAGACAGAAGAAGGGACATACAGGAAGGAAGGCAGCCACGAGCTATGTGATGTAAACAGAATTAAACAAGCATTGTGAGATGCAAATGCTGCTTAGGGATGTTTTACTAACAGAGATTTAAAACAGGGTGGAGAAGTATCACACTGTCCCATTTGAAAGGGAAAATAGCTTTTTGAAGAATATAAGAAGAGTTTATTTTTTTGATGCTGAAACCAGCACCATTCCCACAGGCCAAAGTTACTGTCACTCATAAGCATAGCTAACCCTAAACTCAGACACAAGCCTCTCTCAGTTCTGAGGGTCTGTCCCTCATCCAGGATCACCATCTCAGACTTGTGGTTCTCTCAAGGTCTCTGGGGCTGCAGGTGTGGACGGACACACACACACACACACACACACACACACACACACACACACACGAGCATCCAGGTGCAGCACTCTCACAGTGTGTGTGTGCATACTCACACTAACACACGGGCATCCATCTGTGCTCATATGCACAGGTGTATGTGTGCTGACGTGAGAGCACATGCTTTCTCATGCCTCCCTATGTGTACATGTGCACATACACGATCTCCACATCAACAGCTGCCTTACTGCTCCTCTCCTGTCCCCCTCCAGAGCCATCCTCTCCCAGTGACATGGTCAATTCCTGGAAGGTGGGCACCCTTGCTCCAACTTCACATTTCCCACAATAGCTAATATGATACCTCACCCCTGCAAATCACTGGTAAGAACAGATTAACTGCTCTTGTCACACTTCCTAAAGCAAGGAAGCTGGGCGGTCCATGGAAATGTCTCATACCATTAGCTAGGAGACTAATGTCTTGTAACCAGCTTAGATTTAGAAGTCTTTTCCTCCTAGCAGATGCCCTGAGACCAAACTAAAGGACCGGTGGTGGGGACTCTCCAAACAGGCAGGTATGACACGTTTGCTCTGACCCTCTGCCCTGTTTCCCCAATATCTCTGCCTAGGCTCAGAAAGCTGGCTTTCCCCTGAGTGCTTCCTCTCAAAGCTTTATCCAAGCAGAAAGACACCCAGGGAGACTCTGTCCTGGGAAAAAGCATGGGCCTGCGCCTGGGCCTGGCCTCCCAGGGTCTGGTGCTCTGAGAGGTGAATCCTCTACTCTCTGCAACTACTCAGTTGCTCAGCTGCTCCAGGATCAGCCACAAATCAAGTAAAATCATCAGAAGTGTAGTCAGAACAAGTTGACCTGAGTCCCCTGAAAGGTGCCTCTGTACTTAGGCAAAATATTCAAGTTTGCAAGAAAGGACGTCTTAGCCAGGTGCCAATGGCTCACACCTGTAATCCTAGCTACTCTGGAGGCTGAGATCTGAGGATCATGGCTCAGAGCCAACCCAGGCACAAAAGTCCGTGAGATTCTTACCTCCAATTAACCAACAGAAAACCGGAAGCGGTACTGTGGTTCAAGTGGTAGAGCATTAGCCTTCGTCTGAAAAGTTCAGGGACAGCGACCAGTCCCCAAGTTCAAGCTCCAGAACTACCAAAATTAAAAACAAAAATGGGGTGGTGGAGGGAGGGATGTCCCGAGAGAAAAATCCCCAGACGCCAGAGCCAGAACTGTCTTCCTGAAAACCTGAGTGGAGTTGACCTGTCAGCTTCCCTCTCTGCCTAGGCCACAGACAGCTCATGGAGTGTGAGGGACCCTTCTTAATTATGTATGCTCTGTGGCAAACAGTAATGCAATCTTCTTTCCTCCTTTTCTTAGCATCTTTACCTATTTATCACAAGCCCCTCTATATTTCTTCATCTCTCCTGGAAGACCCACGGGGCTTAGCAATTAATAAATTTCAAATTGTCACCTAATGCAGCCTTCGAAAGTGGGGTGAATCATCATGGCTTGTGCACATACCATCCAGTCATCTGGATAAAGGGTTTATGCAGGTAAATAGCTCATGTGTATCAATACATTAGCTCAGTTCCCTTGAAACTAACTATAAAATGAAGCCCTCAATTTGTGAGCAAGAAGAAACAAGAAAGAAGTCACCATTACAAAGAGGATATACTCAAGACTGAAAGCAATTATGGCCAGCACTATATGCATAAAATAAACTATCCCATGAGCAAGATTCTTGGCGAGGGCCAAGAACAGTGACACTCATCAGGGCTGGGGCATCAACCCTGCTTATTTCTCGGTATCATCACAACAATAGCTTGTGACATCACTCAAGCTACAAAATACTGTATAAACATAACATGTATTCGTTCACCATGAAGCCACTGTCTGACCTTGCCCAAACAAAACAAAACTTGAGTTTAGTCTCAGTGCATCTCCCTAGGAGTACACAGGAAAAGTGGAGAAGACATTTGGCGCACTTAATCCCAGCTTAACATATCAACAGAACAGTGCTTTCTGGAAAACCTGGCCTCCAGAGGTGGGCCCTGTGGGCTTGGCTGTGCTCACCACACACAGTGAGACATCGGCCCACCCAGGGCAGCTGCCTCCAGAAAGCAGTCACTCCCTATCCACCGCACTCAAACTTGTTCACACAGGGGAAGAGTGAGATATGAGTGGCAACAGTGACCCCTCGTGGCAGCTTCCCTGAAGTGCCACATTCTCTAGGTCAGATGGCCTAGGAATCTTGGTTCTAA
This sequence comes from Megascapheus bottae, assembly GCF_031878675.1. Lineage (NCBI taxonomy): Eukaryota > Metazoa > Chordata > Mammalia > Rodentia > Geomyidae > Megascapheus > Megascapheus bottae. The sequence goes on from NC_143513.1 coordinate 84,837,406, forward strand.
TTCAGGCTTAAGATGCCCCAGGTGGCTGGGACACGTCAAAAGCCCAGTGGGGTGGCCCGGGAGGCAAATGGACTAGGACTTAGTCATCTTGTCATGTGGGCTTTAGGAGATGCAGCATCAGGAGGAACATGCATGTACACACTCACAGGTAGGCAGACACACAAGTACCCATGGATCCTTGCTCACATGCACACCATACGTATATACCGCCATACAAGAGACATCGGGCATGCACACACACATCCACACATGTACAGATGCACAATTATGTGCACACATAGGCACAGACATATGCACACACATCATGCCACAGATACACATCCACTCACATACACATGTGCGAAATGTACATTTATACAAGCTAGGTGTGGTGATCCTCACTTGTATTCTCAGCTACTCTAGAGGTGGAGGTAGAAGGGTCATGCCTGACAAAACAATCAAGTTATCTGCTATCATATATTGTATATATGCTTATTTGGTTATTTGAAATAGGATAGGGAAGGGGAAAAACAAGAAAAGGGGCAGGGGTGGGAGGAGGGAAATGGGAACCAAGACATGAGAAAGGGTATCAATATTTGTGAAGTAATGCACCTTCTATCTGGTGAATATAATGTAACCCTTCTATTAATTACAATAAAAAATATATGAAAAAACCAAGACACCTTCCCTGAAACACTGGGGGTGTGGCTCAAATAGTAGAATACCTGCCTATGAGGCATGAGACCCTGAACTTAACCCCAGAAACACAGAGAGAGAGGAAATCCTTTTAGAAGGGGAACAATTTAAAAGGTATTTCAGACTGGGAGTTTGGCATAGTGGTGCTTGGCTAGCATGCATGAAGACAGACCCAGGTTCGATTCCTTGGTATCACATATACAGAAAAAAGCTGGAAGTGGTGCTGTGGCTCAAGTGGTAGAGTGCTGGCCTTGAGAAAGCCCAAGGACTGAGCTCAGACCCTGAGTTCAAGGCCTAAGACTGGTAAAAAGAAAAAAAAGGTATTTCAAAACAAAGATAAAATAATGTTAACCATCAAAATTAAAAACTTTCTTGCTTTGGCTGGGTGCTGGTGGCTCACATCTGTAATCCTAGTTACTCAAGAGGCTGAGAAATGAGGATCGTGGTTCAAAGCCAGCCCAGGCAGAAAGCCCATGACACTCTCATCTACAATTAACCACCATAAAATAGGACACGAAGCTGTGGCTGAAAGTGGTAGAGTGCTAGCCCTGAGCAAAGAGCACAAGGACAGTGCCCAAGCCTAGAGTTCAAACCCCAGGACCACCAATACTAACAACAACAAAAACTTTCTTGCAACAAAGGACACTATCACCAAAATGGAAAGGCAACACAAAGAAGGGAAAAACTACTTGCAAATCTGTCTGTAATAAAAAGAATATCTAAAATATATCAAAAACTCCTGCAGCTCAACAAAAAATTTTTCTGATTTTAAAATGGGAAAAAGATTTTCCTGGACATGTCTCCAAAGATGATATATAAACAGTCAACACACATATGAAAAGCCAATCATCAGGAAATCACACAAAAAAACTCCCATCCATTAAGATAGCTATCATGAAAACAACAACAACAAAAAATAGAAAACCTCAAGTGTTGACAAGGATGGAAACCCTAGAGCTCTGTGTCCAGCTGGAAAAAATAAATAACAGAGAGGCCACCACAGTTCCTCCCAGTACCACACGGAAAGCCCAAGTGAGCCCACAAGCCTGATTCTGTGAACATCCAGAAGCACTGGAAACACAGAGACACAGAGCTCATGGCAGAAATTTTAGAAGTTAGTCCCAGTAGGATACCAACTGCAATTAACCTTGGTGATGAGTTAAGACTGAATTTCTCATCATCGGAACAAGTTTAAATGGACACCCACTTCACACCCATATCCCCAAGTTAAGACCAGAAGTTCAGATTCAGGAAGGCCCACCCTCCTACATCGCAGCCAGACGCCTCACCAGCAGGACAGACGCCTCCACTGCACAGCCAGCATCCAGCCAGAGCATCCACAGCAGAGGGCAGGGACTGAGGGCCACACAGATAGGTGAAAGCCGCAGAGTTCTGCAGCTGCATGAAAGGAACCACTATAGAGCCCAGGCTGGGAGAGCTGGCACTGAACAGAATCCAGACCACCCTGGAACTTGTAGTAATTGGCCTAGTGCAGGCTCACCACCAGACTGACTATCCAGCAAGGGGTATCAGCTCCTATCACAGGAAGCCCAGACCCCTACCGAACATGATACCACAATCAGTGGCCACACTGTGCTGATTGTTAAAGTAATGCTGTAACATTGTATTCTGCTGGAACTTTATGAAAATAAATGCCCTCTGAAGTTACAGAAACTGCTGCATAGAAATATAGGAAAAACAGGCATGTCTGATTCAAGAATAAGCAAAATACAGCAAAGGCGCCCCAGAGGTGACCTGTGGCTCATTACTCAGGTGGTGTCTCCCTTAGGGTCCATGCAACAGAGGTCCCGGAGCACAGCATCCAGTGGCACAGGACTTGCTTGTCAGAAAGTCCTGAAAACAGAATGGTTGCTGGACATCGCTCACCTTGCTAAGTAAGCACTATGTAGAACTTGTGGCTTAGAGTTTCTCTACACTCACGTAAAACCATACTTGTCATACACCCAGGATCTCTGCTGAACTTGAGGGAAGCCTCGGGTCCTATCTCAGCCAGCAGCCTTCTGTGCCACCTTGCACACTCTGTTTTCATTCTTCTGTCCCCTAAAGTGAAACTTCCACATTAGATATCTCTAAGATCTTTTCTAACTACTCCCTGCGGAAGTCTCTGGGACACAATGATTGCTCATCCAGGTTTCTGAGCTGTCGTCACTGGCCACCTGTTCCCAGAGGCATCCGCAGCCAGCTTTGGGCAGTGTTCCTCTCCCTGCTGCGTGGACCGGGTCGTGTGCTGGAGGCTCGAGGCATGGAGCTTCGACCACTAGACGAAACACTGGAGAACGGTGACAGCCCAGGGGAGGCCTGTGGGAATGTAACTGGCTCTCCTTACAAACCAGAAGCAGGGCCCCCTAAGCCACCATGTTCTACATAGCTGCCCTGACTATGTAGAACCCAGGATCACCTCTTGGGAGACAACAGAGAGCAACACAGAGGCCCCCCAGGGAAGGCAGGGGTAGAGGAGACACCCACACAGGCAGCTCTGCAATCATGGAGGGAGGGCCGCTCACAGGAAGCTTCCAGCGCCTCCATGTGGGATACAGAACCTCTCAGGGCACCCCTCTCTGTCTGGTCACCATCTCCCCTCCTATGAGGCCTTGTCATGGGCAGAGCAATCCGGCCCTGACAATCTTTTTTCATGATGTGGAAAACTGAGGCTTTGTTCATACTGAGTTTTCACAATATGGAAACAAACAGAAAAGGTCTTCTTGGCTATGCCTTTATAACATTTCAATAGATTAACGCTCTCACAATTGGAACACAAGATATCTAATGTAAAAGATTTGTAAATATAAGACCTATACAATAGCCATATCAAGCCACTGATAAAAAATTTCCCTAAACCCTAAATTACCCAAAGAGCTGCACCCAAAGCCTGAGCCTTCTGCAACTATGCAGGAAGCCCCGGTTCCCCTGCAGCACTACAAAAGCAAGTGAGCAAATAGTCACTCATATTTCTTGTCTAGTATATATTATTATTTATAAAATCCTACTTAACTTATTATTTTTCTTTTTCTTCTGCATTCTAGGGAACTCATAAGAACTTTAAAGGAACATCACTGACATCTGTGGGTAGTGTGTTGTTCTTCTTTCCTTCACCTTAAAATTCATTGCAGTTACAGTTTATTGCTGTTGCTTTCTTCCTTTTAACTTTTTAGAAGAAAGCCAAACATAACTAAAAGCAATACGAGTGTGAGATACCAGGCATATCACAGAGGCCAACGCATGCTGTGAACACAGAGCGCCTAGTGGGACTCTGCATACACACTCTCTTTCACAGACAGCACTGAGGCTGTGTACCAAGAAAGACCAAGACGAGCCAGACAGCTTCTATCTGCTAGAGGCTTGTACTCTATTTGAAGAATCAAAAGTATCCGCAGTCATATCTCACAGGTTAACAAAACAAAACATAAAATGGATTAAAGAAAACAAGAGAGTTTCTAGTAAATAAATTCCTCTTTGCATTTTCTGTGGGGAAATTAGGAGAAGCTGACTCAGCAGGAGGAAGCTTCTTCTAACTTCCTTGTGGTTACCATAGGAACTAAGCTTTTCATGGTCTCCATGGAAACTGGACCAACCCACTCTCACCATGGTCACCATGGAAACTGTGAACCAGCCCAACTAAACAGCACACTATGTGAACTAGATCAGCCCAGCTCCCCATGGTCACTTCTGAATGGCTGGGGTAGTCTGAGGAATCTGGCACCAGAGGCAAGATCTTCAGGTGGCTGTGTGGCCCTTGGGGATTTCAGGGTTTGCTTTTTCTGAAAAGAACAGAGTAGAAACAAATGACCTGAACCTGTCTTTCAATTCTGAAACCCCATGATCAGGTTCAAACGACGGTCAAACAAAAGTAGCAATCAGGATTTGAGGATGTGAACACAGGGTATTCTTATTATCAGCTCTAAGGGAAAGGTCATTTACAACAAATTCATATAACTACGGATGGAAAGAGCCTGCCATGGTAGCATATACTGGTAACTCCAGTCCTTGAGATGTGGAAGTAGAAGGATTACAAGGCAAACCTAGATTACATGAGAAAAGTCTGCGGAGGGGGAGACACAGAGACTGAGACAGAGGCACAGAGTCAAGAGAATGAGAATGAATATGAATATCTGAACTAAGTATAGAAATAGGGATAGGTGCAGTGGCTCATGCCTGAGCTCAGGGCTGAGATCTGAGGATTGTGGTTCAAAGCCAACCTGGGGAACTAAAGACCCTAGAGACTCTTATCTCCAATTAACCACTAGAAAACAGGAAGTGGGGCTGTGGTTCAGGGATAGGGCAGTAGCCTTAAGCTGAAGAGTTCAGGGACAGCGCCCAGGCCCAGAGTTCAAGCCCTGTGACAAAAACAAACAATCAAACAAAAACAAAACAAAAGAATAGAAAACAGGAAACAGAATAACCCAGCAGTACCAGTAGCAAGTGAACACCTTGCAAACCTGAGCTTTGCTGAACCAAGAGCACTGCCCCAGGGTGAGGGACCAGCTCCCTCTTCAGGATTCCCATTCCCAGAGCTGAAGGTTCAACCATCACAGATTGGCTGGGCCATCCTGACACCCTACTGTGCTCACTCAGGGTCAGCCCTGACATGGCTGCGGTGGAAGACCAGCCTTGAGGCCAGCCAGCTCCTCCCTCTGGCTGCGGAGCTGAAGGCCTCACACTTGCTGCAGAGCTTGTGGGTGCTGAGATAAGCCGTGGAGAGGGGGCTGCTTATCTGCAGCAGCCCATCTCCATCAGCAGCTCTGCACAGCGTTGCCAAGTAACCAGCTCCTACTCTTATCAGCCCAGAACCTTCCGTCAACTATTCAGGTGAGAATAGAAAAGACTGACAGGAGGGCTGGAAGCAGCTCAAACCAAAAATAGCACATTATGTGGATGAGGAAGGCGGTGGGAGGGGCTGGGGTCTGGTAGCCTTCACCTTATCTGGACAGAGGCAGCTGTCCATCACATGCCTTAAGGCGTCTGCTTTTCCACCAGCTAAAGTGCTCCTGACCATCTTCCTGGGGGACAAAGAAAAAGGACAGACTCCTAACCGGCTTTACTGAGACCCCCTCCCACCTCCCTCCCTCTGTCTCTGTCTCTCTCTGCCTCATCTCTGTCTCCTTCCCCATCTCCATCTCTGCCTCCCTCCCTCCTTCCTCTCCCTTCTCAGGCAGTGGAAGACCTCACAGAGCTGCCCAGAAGAGCATTCCTTCCTTTGTTCCTATGCAGCAGCACGAGGGCACAGCTTTACTGTTCCCTGTGTGAGAGTCATTCAGGAGGACATTCACAAGGCAAGACCCCTCCTCTTCCAACTCCATCCCTAGTTGTACTGTTAGGCTGGTGGGAGAAAGGAGCCTGTGTTGTGGTGGAGGTTGGGGAGCTCCTCTCCAGTCCAGCACACACGCCTGTGCCAACCCTTAGCTCTGAGAGAAGCTGCACTAGTCTGTCTTTCCTGTCTCTCAGAGCCTCTATGAAGACATGCAGGGAACATAGAGATGCTCTGCTACTTCTTCACCCAGCCCCGGGCTTCAGGCAGTGGCCACTGCCTGGACCCTTAGTCCTTGCACAAGATTCACCCTGCCCACTCTAACCTCAGCACCACCCCACAGCTCTGGAAAACAGGCCTGTCAGGGGCCCTCTGTATGGTCTCCTGGGGACAAAGCTTCCAGCGACTGGAGAACTTGAGAACGTTGTGCAGGTGGAGAGTTGTGACAGCTGTATACAATGTGAGTCTACTAAATGTCATGGAATTGTGCACCTAAAGATAACAAGAAGAAGAGGAGAAGGGGGGGTGGGGAAGGAAAGGGGAAGAGAGAGGGGGAGGAGAGGGAGAGGGGGAGGAGAGAGCAGGAAGAGGAGGGGAAAGGAGGAGGGGGAAGGAGGGAGAGAAAAGAAGGAGGGGGAGGAGGAAAAAAGGGGAGGGGAGAGGAGGAGGGGGAGGATGAGGAGAAAGAGGAGGAGGGGGAAGGAAAAAGGGGAGGAGGGAGAGGAGAGGGAGAGAGAGGAGGGGGAAGAGGGGGTTTTAGCAGAGTAGAAATGTGTGTGCCTAGCCTGAAAAAACTCTTGTGTTTAAACCCCAGTATTGTGGGGAAAAATAGGACGGTAAATTTTATTTTAAATTTTATTTTGCCATAGCTTATTGGTTTTGGTTTTGGTTTTATTGTTGGTCGTAGAGCTTGGACTATGGGCCTGAGCACTGTCCCTGAGTTCTTCAGTTCAAGGCCACATGGCCTGGCTTTGAACCCCAATCCTCAGATCTCAGCCTCCTGAGTAGCTGGGATTACAGGTGTGAGCCACCGTGCTGGCCCTGTTTTTTTTTTTTTTTTTTTGAAGCAGGGTATCACTGGGCCTGTTTTTGTTTTTTTGAATCAAGGAATCACTGTAGCCCAGGCTGACCTCAAACTTGTGATGCTTTTGGCTGCCTCCTGCAAGTAGCTTGGATTATAAATATGTCCCACCACACTGTATTATCATAATTTGTGTGGTGTTGGCACTGGTGCTTGAACTCAGGTCTCTCACTGGTAGTTTTGCACTGGTGTTCTCACTCAACTTTCCGATTCACAATTGGCACTCCGCTACTGGAACCATTGCTCCACTTCTGCTTGTTGCCAGTTAATTGAAGATAAGAGTTCTTGGATTTGTCTGCTTTGCCTCTCAGCTCTCAATTTCCTTAGTAGTTAGAAGTATGGGCATAAGCCACTGGTGCCTGGCTGCCTTAATTTTTAAATAATAACAAATTTTCCAAATGAATAAAAAGTTAAATAAGACAAGTGCCATCCCTACTTCAAAGAGTCTGAGATATAAATACAAAATAAAGGACTCTCTGTGGAAACCAGGAGCATCTGGAGGTTTCATCCCCAGCCAGGCTGACTGACAGGCCCCTGCTCTGGACCTCCAGACCACAATAACCCATTTTGTCACTGTTCCACTGCTGTCACTCATCACTTCATCAAAAGCATGCAAACCTAGCAGAACACTCGATCTGTTTGGAAATAGCTTGGTTTTCAATTAGGATTGCTTCTTAAGAGGGGCAGATGATGTTTTTAAGTAATAGATTTTATAAAGCTTACATTTGTATCTCGTTAGTAAAGAGATCTTTTGGTGAAGCTAATGAACAGTAAAGAAAAGTAAGGCCTTAAACAGCCCTGCCAGAGACCCAGCCAACCCCAGGGAGGGCCAAGCTGGAGCCAGGGTACAGCCCTTCTCCAATCAGAACAAAGGACTGCTCTGGAGTCCCAAACACTTCAAAAGCACTGCCATCCAGAGGACCCAAGATCCACAACACTGCAGGTTGTTTTCCAAAGACCAAAAACCAATAATAATGTCTATAAAACCCACATGGATCATCTTTAATCACTGTATCCCAACCAGCACTATTTAAAAACTAAGCCTCTGCAAAGTAGCTGACAAACATTAATGAGCAATAGCACACACATGGTAATGTAAATGAAAGGATAATGAAAGCAATTTATTTGAAAATTAAAATATGATTAAGAATGGCAGCTCAAGCAAGCATCCAGATGCCTAAAGAAAGACCTGATGTGTGACCAGACCCTCATTAACTCAGAAGCCTGAAAACATAGCTCTCCTTCTGTGACAGCTTCAAAAAGACAGCAACCAACCATCAGATGGAGGGAAGCCAGACCACTGCAAGCATAAACACAGAGTGCGGACATTGGACATCTTACAGGAGTGTTCTTCAACATGTCCTGATAGAGACAGGACCACATCCCCCTGCTCACAAAATAGCTACTGTATACTTGTCGACCCATACACAGAAGGAACGAGTAGATGCATGTCTCTCCACCCCAAGGTGCGCCACGTAGAGCAGGTGACACGTGGACATGTGCCCACTGAGGCCAAAATGGCCACATGGACGTGTGCCATCCCCTCCCAAGATGAGCACACACTCCCCATTCTGTGTGACCATATGGAAGTGCACACACCACCTCAGGGTGACCAAATGGATGCATGCTCATCTCCTCTCAGGATGACCACACAGGTGTCCGTCCACCCACCCACTTAGGATGACAACATCACGTCCCTGTTCATTTGTTTGTTTTTGGTTGGTCATGGGACTTGAACTCTGGGCCTGGGTGCTGTCCCTGAGTTCTTAAGCTTAAGGTTACCACCCTACCCCTTGAGCCACAGCCCCGCTTCTGGTTTTCTAGAGGTTAAATGGAGATAATTGCCGCATGGGCTTTAGTGCCTGGGCTGGCTTTGAACCACTATCCTCAAATCTCAGCCTTCTGAGTAGCTAGGGTTACAGGCATGAGCTTTGGTGCCCAGCCATTATGTCCTTTTTTATGAATCATTTTATTCACAAGTATTAACTATGATGCTTGGTATTAATCAGTAGTCTACCCCACTCAAGTTTGTGACTACTTCACTCTATATACCCTGAACAAAATAGGTGCTCAAACTGTGTTCAAGATGAACGAATAAATGAGGCTAAAATTTCCTGTTGCCCACCTCCAAAATTATTATCATCCTTTTCCTTAAAGGTCTCCATGTAATGAAGACAAATAAATGTCCAGTGAGAAGAAGCAAAAGCGATCTGCCAGTGTGTGGGAGGCAGTGCCCTGCCTCTGCCCCCAGGTGCCTGGTGTTTGAATGCTGTTTTCTGCATCTCGTAGGTGTGGGAAGTTGTGGATACAGCCACTTGACCTGCCTGGACTCCTCTTTGACCATGAACTACCATCCAGGCCTAGATGGTGTGCAACGGCCCGATGAGTGGGAATTTCTTTTTAACAACCCCTGACCCTTCTTCGTCTACAATGACACTGAGTTCATCATGCTATGTTAGCCAAGTCTTCAGATGTCTCAGTCCTATGGAAGCTACCTTGGCCACACTAAAGGTAAGAGACACCTGGGAACAGTGCCAGCGGGGACTGTGATGGGAGAGATCACCCCCATTCTGCTCCTGGGTCCTCTGCCTGTTTTTTTTTATTTAGTAAACAAAATTTTTTTATTCATCTTAGGTTTTAGGCTGCTTTTTAGTTTTGGAGGCTTTTAAAAAGAAAAGTGAATTAGGTCACTTCAATATCCACTGATTTCTTTTTATGAAAGTTGTATAATGCTGGAAGGTCATACCGAAGCTCTGTAAAACAAAAGGGACCTGCAATGATGTCCATTTTGATTTTCCATTCTGCAGCTTTCTTTGGAATATGCTGTCTGGTTGAAGGTTTGTGTAAGGTATATACTGCTATTCTTGCTATTTCCAGAGCCGTCTTTAGGAAAGCCAGATCAGTTCCTTTATTGTTTTTGGTGCCAAAGGGAAGATTCATAATTACTGTGTCAAATGACTTAGACATCTTATTAGATAAGATCACATCACATTGAACCATATCAACATTTGTTAACTCAGATTCTTCCATATTCCTCTGGAATATTTCCAGTGCATCGTTATCTATGTCAAATCCAACACATAACCCTGCTCCTAACATTGCAGTTCCGATGCTAAGTGCTCCACAACCACATCCTAAATCTGCAACCATTTCATCTTCAGTGTCATCATATGTGTTGTGGATTGTATAGAGCAAGCATGCTGCAATGTGAGGCCTGGTCGGATGCTGTTCTAGAAGGAGCTTGGGCTTTTCGAATCCATCCACTTGCTGCAGGCGACTCTCTAGTTCCTTAAGCCTTAATTTCTTCATTTTTCTTTTCTTTTTACGATGCTTTACTGTGCGACTTCTGCAGTGAAAATATGCCAGCTGTTTTGCTCCCTAGTTTCCACCAAGGCCGGAGTTTCTGCCACGCCTGGCCGCAAGGCCCCTCTCCGCCACACCTCCCAGGCGCCCCCGCCAAGCTCACGCGCCGCTCCCTCTGCCTGTTTTGTCTGAACATATGGACCTCTAAATCTGCCGACTCTCTACCCAAGGAACTCATTTATAGAGTATGGACAGCACATCTTTCACTTGAGACTCCTGCATGAATACTTGGGATCTCTGTTTGCATTCCTGAGCTCTAGGAGCTAGGGGTCCTGAGCCAGTTGGGGCAGTTCTTTCCTTTCACAGCCCATTTCATTGGCCATGTGACCTGCACAGGCATTTTAAGAGGTCAGAGGCCCTACTACCTCTTTGACTTAAACCTCACCTGGGTGTTGTACCCCAAATGATCTCTTGGACAGTGTTTTGAGGATGATCACAGTGGACTCTTAACTATCCCCTCCATGATAAACACACAGACACATGTCCACCCGCTCCAGGATAATTATCTACATGGACCTATGTTCACCCAACCTCAAGATGACCCCAGGAACTCATGTCTCTACATCTGCTCCCTGCCGAAGGGAGTCTGTGAAGTGCTCTAGTTCTTGCTTGCTGCTCAGACCATCACTTCCTCATACAAGAACCCTGGCTATCTGGTTCCATCTGAGATCTGAGCTACGAGCTAGATACTCACATTTAGGTAGCTATGAAGGGAGCCAGTTCACAGACTTCAAAGTTCAAGGCAAACCTTGTCCATCAGGTATAGTCTCAGCAAGCGTTGACCTGGGTCCTAGGAAGGTTCAAATCTAGTGACCACCCCAGGGGCTCCTAGGCAAAAGAAGCCCTGGAGCCGGGCCTGGTGCTATCCCACATTCACCACAGGCCACCCAAAAAGCAAGCCCTCCTGGGATACCACTGCCGGCACTGCCCACTGATGATCCATGCTGGGCAACAGCCTCATCCTGGCCTTGCGCCCACTTCCTGACTTCCCTTGAGAGCAGCTCTCAAAATCATTTTAGATCACAATAGCTCAAAACCTATGTTCATATGTCCAGATAGGATGAGGCTAAGCAAAATGAACTCCAAGATATGGAAACGATCTTTGTGATTGTTATTCTTAATATACTCTGCAAAGCTATTTCTTTTTTCTTCTTTTCCCCTTAAGGTTTATCTCATGTTGTTACTGTATCTGACTTTGGTACCTGGTATATTGTATATACATTTATTTGGGTATTTAAAAATGTGAAGGTAAGGGAAAAACAAGATGAGTGGGAGGGGGAAGGAAAATGGGAGAAAACACAGGAAGGGGTAACAATGTTCAGAAAGTAATGTATCCACTCCCTGATGAATGTAATAATGTGACCACAACAATAAATAAAATTAAAAGTGGGAGAAAACACAGGAAGGGTAACAATGTTCAGGAAGTAATGTATCCCTAGCTGATGAATGTAATAATGTGACCACAACAATAAAATAAAATTAAAAATGGGAGAAAACACAGGAAGGGGTAAACAATGCTCAGGAAGAAATGTACCCACTACTTGATGAATGTAACTGTAACCACAACAATAAAATAAAATTTTTAAAAAATGACACATACAAAAGAAAATAGTTCATTTTACTTCATTTACAACTAAAGAAAAGCAAAGTTTGGAATATATGTTTATCTGTATGTGTGTGCATCTTTCAATATATCCATATGCACACATTCATGTTTGTATATATATGCTTTATTCAGCCATAAAGAGAAATGAAATTTTTTCAGAAAAATGAATAGAACTGGGAATTATCACATTGAGTGACATAACCAAGCTCAAAATTCCAAACACCTCATATTCTCAGTCTTAATTGTTTGTAGAACCTAGAACTAAAATTTTGCTGTTGATGATGATGATGATGATGATGATGATGATGATGATTTGGAAGGAATATAAAATGGGAACTATCTGAGGAATTAGAGGGAGAAGAGGTGAGAAAGGAAAGAATAAGGGTGAAGAGGATCAAAGTATGTTACCTGTATGTATGTATGTATATGTGTGAAAACAGTGCAATGAAACCCACCAAAAACTATTTGCAAAAGGTGGAGAGAGGGGCGGGAGTGTGGCCTGGTGGTAGAGTGCTTGCCTAGCATGCACAAGACCACATATACATAGAAAAAGCCAGAAGTGGTGTTATGGCTCAACTGGTAGATCTCTAGCCTTGAGAAAGCTCAAGGATAGTGCTCAGGACCTGAGTTCAAGGCCCAAGACTGGCAAAAAAAAAAGGTGGAAAGAAAGAAAGGAAGGAATCGGAATATAATGGAGGGGTTTACACTTGTTCAAATTACACTGCATGTGTGCATATATGAAATTATCACATATCACTAATGCATGCTCACTTTTTTTCTCAGTCATGGGGCTTGAACTCTGGGACTGGGCTTTGTCCCTGAGCTCTTCAACTGAAGGCTACCACCCCACCCCTTAAGTCACAGCACCACTTCCATTTTTCAGGTGGTTAATTGGAGATAATAGTCTCATGAACTTTAGTGCCCAGGCTGGCTTTGAACGACGATCCTCAGAACTCAGCCTCCTGAGTAGCTAAGATGACAGGTTTGAGCCACTGTGCCCATCTTGCATGCTCGTTTTTAAATTAAAATTTTAAACAAAGGCAATTTAGAAAGGCTGTCTCTAGGAGAGCCCCTTTGATATTGAAACATACAGACACACACACACACACACACACACACACACACTCTGAAGGTATGTGAGATCCAATTTCAGAACAGACTAAGTAAATGAGGAAGCATCAGCCATGGGCTCTGAACCCTCTCTGGCCAGATAGCTCATGCAATCACTGCACATTTGCAGCCATATCTTTCTCTGTGTCCTTAAAAGTATCCGTACACATAGTCATGGAGCAGTGATGATTTCTAGAACAGCTACACTTGCATGAAGAACTGCAAACTCACTGCATTGTGCAGGGACCTCCTGGGAGGCTCAGTGCTAGGATCTGTGCCACGATGACAGGGTTAGGACAGGGTTAGGGAGCAGGGAATCAGCGGGGGCTGTTGTTAGTCCCAGATAAGGAAGGGCTCGTGACTGCAGAGGAAGCAATGAAGTTTGGTTTCCACAGGTGATTCTGAGGTCAGGGAGAAGAATGTTACCTGAGGAGACTGGACGAGTGTCAGACAGGCAGGCTGGAACATAGCAAAACAGGAGACAACCTGTATGCACATGTGCACACACACCTGAAAAGCATGCACACACTTAACCAGACATAACTTCCTGGTACTTCCTGGTACTGTGCATTTTCCTCCCTCCGAAAGCACGTGGAGGTTGAAAGATCAACTAATAATATTCTAGCCAACAGGGTTTTGTGAGACAAGTTGATTAAGACCAGTAAAACTTTTTGAAAAATTCAGATCAGTCACAAATCTATTTGCCACACAATTAAGATTTTTTTTTCAGAACAGGCGTCTTAAGTTTGTGTTCAGTTAAATTTAAGCAAGAACGTTTCTTTCTTTGTGTATAATTGTAAATCAATTTTTAACTATCTTCCAAAATCTGAGAGTAAAATAGAGACAGAGATTCAACATGTAAGTTTAATAAAGGCATTCATGTTAAAGCTGGGTGGATGTTCAATTAAACATCAAACTGCACACTGAACACCACACATGCAGTACCCCATGCATAATTCCCTCTCCCAGCACAAAAGTGCTCAAGCTTTGCTATCACAAGGGAGGCTACCATCTGTACCCAATCTGTCTCTGGGTTTCACCCCTGTCCACACTGTTCTACCTGCCCCCACACAGACAGGCCATCAAGGTAAACTTACCTCTGTCTAGGGCCCACTGTTTAGAGACCCATCTGTGGCTCCAGACTTCCATCTGGAAAAGAACGTCAACACTGTGGCCACAACCCCATGGGGTTGAATCAGGGGTTCCCTACACACAATTACCTTTCACCTGCACATGGCATATACATGCATGTACACATTCTCAGCCTTGAAAAACAGTCCATGTGGGTCTTTTTCTGACAATCCCAATAAACAGCCTTTATCCTTCAGACATCATCAGCAAAAATCCCATACTCAGAAGTATGCATGTAAACTAGGACTTGAGGTAGAAAACCATCCTCCTTATTGATTAGAGGGAAGACACACTTCACTGCCCTGCTACGAGGAGCTTGGGAAGGTGACAGGCCTGTAGATAGCTGACTGTCTTTTCTCAACACAGATGCTTTAAGCTCATCACATCAACAATGGTATGATTTTCCCTTCCTTTCCTGCTCTCCTCTCCATTCTCTTCCTCTTCCTTCCCTGTCTTCCCATCAAGGAAGCCATACTTGGCTTTCTCTCTGATAATGAATTTTGATCAGCCAGTGTCAGAAAAGCATTTGCACTTGTACAAAACAGCACATGCCCTGACCAATTATGTATTTGTGGTTGAAACCCTCTAACCCGGGAATGAGGGGAGCCATTCCGTAAGGAACATGTGCAGACACAGGCACACAGACAGCATTACCAGGAGAAACTTCAGCCGTTATAAACTGACAGTCCTTGCACATGCATCTCTCTGTGGCCTGGAGATAATGAGAAATCACCATAGCAACCCTTGAACAACTACCCACATCTCTGCTTGTTTCCCTGAACACAGTGCAGTGGGGCTGCGCCTCTGTCATTTGCTAGGACTTGTCTCAGAATACATATCTCCTAGAATCAGCTGCCATTTACAGCCAGGGTTCCCTATCTGAATTCTATCTATGCCTCTGGTCACCAGAAATCTAACGCCACTGTCATTCAATGCAGTTCTGTTTCCATGGGCTATTTTAAAGGGAAAACATTTCAAATAACCTAAAGCATACTAGGGAAAGTGACGAGGGTTTATAATAACAGGCAATTCTTCCACTGGCATCCAGCTCCATTTCTGCTGCCACAGCCCAGAGCTGTTGGGCAATGCTGCTCCCTCACACTCAAGTTTTGAAAATAATAGCTTTGTGGTAGAGGATGAACAGAGCTGACCTCAGAATCAGAGCAGCCCTTGGTGATGCCAAGGAAGGAAGTTTAGGTGGATGAAGGATCTAGCTCAGGCACAAGTAGACAAAAAAAAAAAAAGAATTGCACACAAGGACCAGACCCCAAGATGGGAGGATGAGGGTCCTGCCCTCATCTGGCAAGAGCTTTGCAATTGTCAACACAATGCAGTGCTCTAAGTCTCTCCCTACATTTCATCCAGTGTAGTCAGGTGCTTCATCACTGAGGCCTCTAGGTCTCAGACCTAGCCAACCAAGGTCAGAGGAAGACCAAATAAGGCTACCTTAGCCTTGAATAGGAGATGAGGCTGAGAGTGGAACAAGTAGTCACTGCTGCCAGCTCCGGTCACTGGGCTCTTGATAGACAGCACGGCATCAACTATACTCACTGTTGACTTCTCCAGCTGGAGAAACGCCTTTGTGACTTAGGTGCCCTCCTTTTGGGAACACTACCCCGAAGCATGAAATATGTTTTCTTGCCAATAATCCTTCCCAGGAGTGCAATCTCCCTCTTGACCACTCCATAGGCATCAAGCTAAGAAAGAAATAGTCTAGATGCTTCACTGGTAGGCCACATGGAAGCCCGGGCTCACCAAAAGGCAGCTCTGAATGTGATGGATTCATTTTCACAGGCTCAGACCTTGCAAGCTTTAACTCTGACCCAGCACATGGACACACTTTCTGACCTCACTGAAATTAAGTGTATCCTTGCTGCTGGGTGATAATCTCCAGACTCTGGGAGACCTTAATGCATAGACAGCACCTGGGCAAGGGCTCAAGAAGACAAAGGTCAATGCTAAAATTGTCCCAAAAGAGCAGCTCTTGTTTCAAGCCATCTGCTAAGTTTTCCTTCCCCGCCAGAAGTAGGGAGACATGGAAGAATACACCGTGCAATCTAACATCCAGCTTCCCAGCGTTCTGAGCTTGACATAGGCTGGCATATGGAACCAAGCCTCTGAAGTCAGCATCCAAGAAGCATGTGGTAGGTGGACAGTTTTGAACTAGTCTCATCTTCTCTCATGGTCCATTTGCCTTTACTCATTAGTTGAACCATCACTAAGCATCTACTCTGTGCCCAGCCCTGTTCTAGAATCTGGGAAGATATAGACAGTCTGTTGCCTAGACCTCTCCTAAGTCCAAAGAAAGTGAACTCGTGGACACATAACAAATACACAACTGGTGTGCCCTCTCACCCAGTGCCACCCTTGAGCTGGCCTGACTGATGGGAAGGAAAAGGCCTAGATTGTGAAGTTCTGCTAGAGGAGACTGCAGCGGGGTCCGTCTCTGTGGAAATACGTCACCTCGGCTGAGTCTTGACAATGGGTTGGTGAGGTATAGAATGAGGGAGTTGCATGGATGCTAGCAGCCATGGCTTTGGGGTTGTCCCTGGCAAATTTAAAAGTAGAAGATGATCAGGCACCAAGTCCGAAAGCACTTTCTGGGTGTTAGGGTCAGATTTGGATGAGGCAGGCTGTCAACAAAGGACTGCAGTCAGACCCTCTCCAGATGCCATTGGCAAAACTTTTAGAGGTGTTCAAAAAGTGGTGGGATTAACATTACAGAAAATCCTGAAAGATGTTCTACACATAGAAAACCAAAATAAATGCAATATAGGGAAAGAAATGGCACCTAAACAGCATACCATCTAAGGGCCACAAGAACTGTCAAGGCACAGGCCCTAATGAAAGCTTTCAAAAATGACAGGAACTAATAAATATCTCTCAATCCTAACTCTCAATATCAATGGACTTAACTCTCCAATTAAACAACATAGACTATCTAGTTGGATCAAAAAGTAAGATCCATCATTCTGCTGTCTTCAAAAGACACATCTTACCCAAAAAAACAAACATTTTTTGAAAGTGAGAGGATGGAATAAACTTTATCAAGCTAATGGCCCCCATAAACAGGCTGGAGTTGTTATCATCATATCAGATAAAATAGACTTCAAACTAAAATTAGTGAGAAAAGAAAAAGAAGGTTACTACATACTACTAAAGGGATCTTTCCTCCAGGAGGACATAACCATCCTAAATATCTACACACCTAATCCCGGAGCACCGAACTTCATCAAGCAAACTTTACTTTCACTGAAACCATACATAGATCGAAATACAGTGATTGTCGGTGACTTTAACACACCACTCTCACCTATGGACAGATCAACCAGGCAAAAACTCAACAGAGAAACCTTAGAATTGAACAACTGTATAGAGCAACTCGATCTAACAGACATCTGCAGATTATTCCACCCAGCCACAACACAATATACGTTTTTTTCAGCAGCTCATGGAACATTTTCCAAAATAGACCACATTTTAGGGCATAAAACAAACCTGGGCAGATTCAGAAACACTGAAATTATTCCCTGCACTCTCTCATACCACAAGGGCATTGAATTGGAACTGAACACCCATCTCCACCAATGAAAACCCTGTAACTCATGGAGATTAAACAACACATTGTTGAATCACCAATGGGTCATCGAGGAGATCAGAACAGAAATCCAACAGTTTATGAAATTTAACAAAAAGGAGCACACAAAATATCAGCTCCTTTGGGACACGGCAAAGGCAGTACTCAGAGGAAAATTTATAGGTCTGAGTGCCTACAATAACAAATTGGAAAAATCACAAACCAACAATTTAACGTGTCACTTTAAGCTCCTGGAAAAAGAGCAACAAACCAACCCTAACCCCAGTAGAAGGAAGCAAATTATTAAAATTAAAGCAGAATTAAATGAATTGGAGTCCAAAAAAACTATAGAAAGAATCAACAAAACAAGGAGTTGGTTCTTTGAAAAAATTAACAAAATTGACAGACTCTTAGCAAATCTTACCAAAAAAGAAGGATGCATACAGAAATAAACAAAATCACAGATGAAAATGGTAATATCACGACAGAAATTCCAAGCTCCAGAGCATCATGAGGGAATACTTCTCAAACCTTTATGCCAACAAATTTGAGAATCTAGAAGAAATGGATGAATTTCTAGCCAATATTAACATACCCACACTGAACCAAGAAGAACCCAACTACACAAGCCTATTTCACGCACTCAAATAGAAATGGCAATAAGAGACCTTCCACCTAAGAAAAGCCAAGGGCCAGATGGATTCACAGCTGAAGTCTATAAGGTCTTCAAAGCAGAGCTCACACCAATATTCCTCAAGCTCTTCAACAAAATTGAAAATGAAGGCTTTTTACCAAACTCATTCTATGAAGCCAGTATAATCCTCATCCCCAAACCAGACAGAGATTCATCAAAGAAACAGAACTATAGACCTATTTCTTTAATGAACATCGATGCAAAACTTCTCAACAAAATACTGGCCAACTGTCTACAACAACTCATCAAAAATTTATACACTATGATCAAACTGGATTCATCACAGGGAGACAAAGCTGGTTCAACATACGCAAATCAATTAATATAATTCAACACATCAACAGGAGCAAGGACAAAAATCATATGATTGTCTCAATAGATGCAGAAAAGACATTTGACAAGATCCAACACCCCTTTATGTTAAAAGCTCGGGAGAAACTAGGAATCCATGGAACATTCTTCAGTATAATAAAGGCTGTGTATCACAAACCCACAGCTAGCATTATACTTAATGGCGAAAAGTTAAAGCCATTCCCTCTAAATGAGACAAGGATGCCCACTCTCTCCACTCCTCTTTAACACAGTATTAGAATTCCTAGCCAGAGCAATAACTCAAGAAGCAAGCATAAAGGGGATCCAAATAGAGAAAGAGGAAGTAAAACTTTCCCTCTTTGCAGGTGACATGATTCTGTATTTAAAGAATCCAATAGACTCCACTCCCAAGTTCCTTGAGCTGATTCAAAACTTTGGAAAGGTAGCAGGGTATAAAATTAACCCTCAAAAATCAACTGCCTTCCTCTACGCCAACAGTGAGAGGAACGAGGCAACAATCAGGAAAGCAACTCCTTTTGCAATAGCCTCAAATAAAATAAAGTACCTAGGAGTTATCTTAACTAAGAATGTACAGAACCTTTTAGATGAAAACTTTAAAACCCTGAAAAAAGGAAATTAAAGCAGAACTGAGGAAATGGGAAAACCTCCTATGTTCCTGGATTGAAAGAATCAACATTGTGAAAATGACAATCTTGCCAAGGGCTATCTACAAATTCAGTGCAATACCCATCAATATCCCAATGTCATTCTTTAAAGTAGTAGAAGAGGCAATCCAAAATTTCATATGGAATAATAAAAGACCCCGTATAGCAAAAACAATTCTTAGCAGAAAGAACAGCACAGGAGGAATTTCAATACCAAACTTTAGACTCTATTAGAGAGCTATAGTGACCAAAACAGCTTGGTACTGGCACAAGAACAGGCCTGAAGATCAATGGAATAGAACTGCAGACCCAGATATTAAACCACAGACCTATGGCCACCTAATCTTTGACAAGGGAGCCAAAAAAATAGAATGGAAGAAAGACAGCCCCCTCAACAAGTGGTGCTGGCAGAACTGGTTAAGCACCTGCAGAAAACTAAAGTTGGATCCCTCTTTGCACCCTGCACTAGAATTAACTTCAAATGGATCAAAGACCTCGAGGTAAAAGCCAATACACTGAAAACTTTACAAGAAGGAATAGGAGACAGACGAGGCCTCCTTGGCACAGGTCAAAACTTTCTTAATAAGGACCAAGAATCACAACAAATCAGAAAAAGGCTGGATAAGTGGGACTGCATTAAATTGCAGAGCTTTTGTATGGCAAAGGACATAGCCAGTAAATTAATTAGGAAGCCTACAGAGTGGGAGAAGATCTTCACCAACCATACAACAGACAAAGGCCTCATATCTAAAATATATCAACAACTCAAAAAATTGAATCACTCCAAAACTAATCTCCAAAGAAACAACCATCCCATTAAAAGATGGGCCAAAGACTTAGAGAGTCTTCTCTGAAGAAAAAATAAAAATGGCCTATAGACACATGAAGAAATGCTCAACATCTCTGGTCATAAAAAAAATGCGAATCAAAACAACTCTAAGATTCCACCTCATTCCAGTTAGAATGGCCAGGATCAAGAAAACTAATAACAACAGATGCTGGAGGGGATGTGGCCAGGAGGGATCACTACTACACTGTTGGTGGGAGTGCAAACTTGTTCAACCACTATGGAAAGCAGTATGGCAGTTCCTCAAAAGACTAAACATAGAGCTCCCCTATGAGCCAGCAATTCCACTACTTGGCATTTACCCAATTGTCCAGAAACAAGGGCATACTAAATCCACTAGCACAACAATGTTCATTGCAGCACTATTTACCATAGCAAAGATATGGAACCAACCCAGATGTCCCTCAGTTGATGAGTGGATCAATAAGATGTGGTATTTGTACACAATGGAATTCTATGCTGCTGTCAGAAAGAACGGCATCACCCCATTTGTTAGGAAATGGAAAGACTTAGAAAAAATTATATTAAGTGAAGTAAGCCAGACTCAAAGGAACATAGGCTCAATGGTTTCCCTCATTTGTCATAATCAGTAGAAACCTTGGACTCTCCTAGCAGACATTTGCAATAGAGCAAAACCTAGATACATAAGGCCATACAGTATGATGCTAAACGAAAGGACCTCTAGGATATAGAAACAAAAGCCAAATAATGAGTGACTGTTGTCCTTAATGTACTATGTTATCTCTCATCTCTTTTGCTGCCCCTTGGTTATCTCATATTGTTACAGTATCTCACTTTGTTATCTGATATATTGGATATATTTGTATTTGGTTATTTGAAATTGGATAGGGAAGGGGGGGAACAAGATGAGGGGTGGGGGTGGGGGGAAGGGAAATGGGGACCATGACATTAGAAAGGGTATCAATGTATGTGAAGTAATGCACCTTCTATTTGGCGAATATAATGTAACCCTTCTATTAATTACAATAAAATATATGAAAAAAGTGGTGGGATTATACAGTGGGTACAGCATGAGAACCAGAGATGAACATTCACCATGGGGTGATGCCTTCCAGGCAAAGGCTAAGGTTTCCTGAAGAGATGGAAGCTCCATCCCTGATGCTGACAGCATCAAGTTCTGCTCATTTCCACCTTGCTGCTGGCAGAATTTAGACCATCAGCATTGTCCTATCACAAACCCAGCTTGCTCTGCACTCCTCAGACCTGCCTGGTTTTTTTCTTAAGAGTGGTGCTCTACCACTTGAGCCACAGCTCCATTTCTGGCTGTTTGGTGGTTAATTGTAGACAGAATCTACAGATTTTCCTGCCCAGGCTGGCATCAAACTGCAGCAGTCAAATTTCAGCCCCCAAGTAGCTAGGCTTAGCACCACGAGTGTACCAAAATAAATTTTAATGACATGAAATACAATGAGCCTACTTTCTAAACCTTTTTAAATTAACATACATGTTAGAAAACACATGGATGGCATATAGCTGCATCCATCTTAACCATATGAAGTAAAAAACACACTTTGTCTTCAAGATTCAGTTAGTTTGGATTTGAGCTCTGAAATGAAGGTTCATTAGGAAGGAGATTTGCTGTGTCATTCTACAGCCCTGTCCCTCAATTAACTGTCTGGTCATTGAGGGATGAGCCGTGCCAGCTGAGAGACCTTCCACATACAAAGAAGAGAGCTGAGGTAAATATGAAGAAAATACTTCTTGTTAAGTAAATTAAAAATAGGATCTGTAAAAGTTTCTGCACAGACAAAGACATAGCTGCTAAAATAGAAAGACAGCTAACCAAGTGGGAAAAGATTTTTACCAACAATACATCAGCCAGACACTTAATATTCAATATCTACAGGGAACTCAAGAAACTAATCCCCACCTCCACAAACCCAAGAAACCAATCACTAAATGGGCAAGGGAACTAAAGAGAGACTTATCAGAGGAAGAGGTTAAAATGTCAAAGAAACATATAAAAATGCTCATCATCCATGGTCATAAAAGAAATGCAAATAAAAACAACCCTAAGATACCACCTTACCCCAATCAGAATGGCCAATATTCTGAATTCAGAAGGAGTAAATGCTGCTGGGGATATGGAGAAAGAAGAATCCTACTGCACTGCTGGTGGGAATGTAAACTAGTACAGCTACTCTGGAAGGCGGTTTAGAGGTTCCACAAAAAACTAAACATAGACCTTTCCTATGATCCCGCCATACCATTCTTAGACATCTACCCTGAGCATCATAACCCAGAATATGATAAGGACACTTGCAAGGCCAAGTTCATCACTGCACTATTCACAAGAGCCAAGTGATGGAAACAACCCAGATGCCTTACTACAGATGAATGGATAAAAAAATGTGATATATATATGGAATATACATATATACACAATGGAATTCTACATAGCCACCAGACAAGATAAAATAATGGCATTTGCTGGGAAGTGGATGAAGCTAGAGCACATCATGTTGTGTAAGATAAGACCAAAGGAACAAGAAGTCTCCTTGGTATGTGGATAGTAGATCCAAACAATACAAGAGCGATGACTCAATACTCAGATACTGAAGGTCATTGACATGAACTTGGAGATATAAATATAATATATAGATTTAGAAATCTATGATGGAACATATATTCTATAGATATTGATATATAGATCAATATGTATCTATAACCTACAAAGACTCAGCTTAATTTTAATTTTGTTCTTAAATTTATGTGCCAGTGATTGCATATAGAGATTCCATTCTTGAATACTTGTTTGTTAAACTTTGTATTTGAAATGTGATGTAAAAAATCAGTGTTAATAAAAACACTTTAATTTTTTAAAAAATTAAAATACCTCCTTTAGTCATGTAATAGGGCCAAAAGACACATGAACAAATGTTCAACATCACTACCTATAAAGGAAATGCAAACCAAAACAACACTGAGATGCTACCTCACTCCAGTTAGAATAGCCATTATCAAGACAACAACAGCAGCTGCTGGTAACTGATGTGGCCAAAAGGGAACACTACTACACTGTTGGTGTAAACTTATTCAACCACTCTGGAAACAGTATGGAAATTACTCAGAAAAAATCAAACATAGAACTACCCTCAAATCCAGCAATTTCACTCCTGGGCATTCATCCAAAGGATTACAAACCAGGATAGGGTAAAGCCCCAGCACAACTGTGTTTACTGCAGTACTATTCACTGTAGCCAAAGTGTGGAATCAGCTCAGGTGCCCTTCAATGGATGAATGGATGTGGATATATACACAACGGAATTGTACTCATTCATTAGAAAGAACAATAAAGCATCATTTGCAGAGACACGGAAGGACCTGGAAAAAGTTATGTTAAGTGAAGTAAATCCAGCCCAGAGAGACGAAGTGTATGTGTTTCTCTAATATGAGGAAGCTAGAATTCAATTATAAATATGAATAAATACTTTGGCAGGTATGCAAATATATACAAATGTATTAACTGAAATGCAGTAATTCCGGAGAAAACTCAAACAGTGTAGTTCCATAGGCTAAATCAAAGGTCAGCAAGATAAACACCAGAAATTGGGTATTTGAAGGATATGGGGACAAGGGCGCAGATGTGTGAAGAGAACAGGGGAAACACAGTCAAAGCTTCTATGCAAATCCTACAAAACTTTTAAAAAGTAAGGTGGGGAGGGGTTGGTGGGAAGAGTGAGAATGCTCAAAAGCATGGATTTGACCAAGATACAGTGTGTGCATCAACTGCTTTGCTGGGTGGCAACTCCTTCCTGGAACTACTTAATAATAATAAACAATAATGAACTGAAGCACCTCTGCCTCGTGTGATCTGACTCCTGGATCCAGCACACTGGCTGAGCTGGCCGGACACTGGGCCCCGGGCCTGTGAGGGGCTGCAAGGCCTGGAGGGACAGAGGGCAAGGCTTGTGGGAGGAACCTGAGAAGCATGAAGGAGGCTGTGGCCACACCCAGAGGAGGAAGCTGTGCTGACAGAATGACCTTGAACCAAGGGACCACAGCCAGGCTGAGGCAGTTCCCCAGGGAGAGAGCCAGGAGGAAGAGCCCTCGCTCTCCCTCCCCCCTTCCCTTCCTCCTCCCCTCTTCTAAACTGCTGCTTACAGCGGGTACTTTGTATAGTCAATCACTTATAGAGAAATTGTGGAGCTTTCTGATTTCAGAGGATCAGTACACCTTCCACCAATAAAGTCAGTATTTCCTTTTTAGTTAATTGGGAATCTAAATTTTGGCAATAGGTCCAATATTAATTCAATAGAATATATACTTCAAACACACACACACACACACACACACACACACACACACACACACAACCAAAGGCCAATCTTGGAATTCATGGCTGAATAAATGGAGAGAAAATAAAATATTCGGCAAGCATACCAGCTTCTCTGAGGTGGACAGTAATTAATGATATGTCCAGTATTGCCTGGGCGACTCTTGACACCACCCTCAGTGAGGCAGAGCGCCTCGGTCAGAGGTGCCCTCCCACAGGGAGCTCTTTCTCCCGATGACTGCCACCCTTGGCGTCCCCTCAGGGGAGGCATCTACTGTGCACACTCTGCCCAGTGTTACCCACGTGGCGCAGACAAGGGCTGTAGCTAAATTCCAATCTTGCGCTCTGTGTGAGCACGGTGAGCCAGTCCACGGGGAGATGAATGTATCACAAGACTGCAAACCACACACACCTATCCGCGTGCTTCAGAAGAACCAAGGCACAGGCCTGTGGGAGGCCTGGGGGCCCAGTGGCACTGGAGTGCAGGGTCCATGGGAATCCAGCTCTGGACCCAGGGGGCCTCTGGTGCCTCCCTATAAACAGGCATCTGCCCAATGTCTGCCCACAAGCCAAAGCTTCTTGCATGACCTCCAGATCCATTTGTGCTTCATACCTGCCCATGGGTAGGATATGGGAAATAAGTTCCCTTCAATAAGGAGAAATTTCTAGGTACACAAACTTCTCAGTCTCAGTACATTTCTCCTTACAACAGCACCAAGTTCCTGCCCCACAAAAGGAAGCCACAAAGGTCATGTGTGGACAAATGGCACCATGTGGACCCCGGAGGACACAGAGAAGGTCTTTCCAGGAGCCTCCTGTACTGCAGCCAGTCTTGCCATACAGAGGACACCCTGTTACCGCTTTTTCATACACACACACACACACACACACACACACACACACACACACACACATCCAGCATTCTGGCGGCTTCTTCTAGCCAAAAATAAAGAGTTTGAAAATCCTGAAAACACCTAGGAAATTTAAACCCTGTGGTTACCAATTACGAAAGGTAAAATGCTCTTAACACACTCCCCAACTAACACCATAAAGAAAACTAAAGTTCAGTCCAAGCTCCTGTGAGTGTGTGGAGAGCTTCCTCTCCAGGAGTTGCTCCACAGCCACCCCACGCTTCAACTTCACATAAATGATGCAGAAATGGCTCCCAGCATGAGATGACATTTAGACACTTAGAGCATAAACTGAAGGTTAAAGCACTTCCTTCCGACAACAGAAAGGTCTCTTCCCAGGTGTCCACTGCACTTCTACCTCAGCTGCATTTCTTACTTTTAAAAATGTGCATTCTGGAACTGATATAATTTTAATCAGAAAATGTTTTTTAACTGGGTGTGGTGGCTCATGCCTGTAATCCTAGCTTACACAGGAAGCTGAGACCTGAGGATCGAGGTTCAAAGCCAGCCCAGGCACTAAAGACCGTGAGACTCTTTTCTCCAATTAACCTCTAGAAAACCAGAAGTGGAGCTGTGCTCCAGGGGTAGGGCAGTAGCCTTGGATGAAGAGCTCCAGGACAGCGCCCAGGCCGAGTTCAAACCCCAGGACAGCACCCAGGCCAAGTTCAAACCCCACGACCAACAACAACAACAACGAAAAGAGTTTCTTGTCTTGAAGCGATTTCTCACAGCTCGTCTGTGGTCTTCCAGTGGTCATTACTCTGGGACTGTCTGTTATAACCCAGTTGCTTAACACTTGTGATGATGGCATTATCCTGGGTGTTTGCAGCACACGGCAGTGGGGCCAGCTCCTCAGGATGGAGCTTCACTCAGAACATGGAGGCAGGATGTTGCTTACTTACCTGTCCTCCTTCCCACCCAGCCCCACCCGCAACCACCACACAAGGCAGCTCCAAGTGTCACAGGTAGAGGGGCTCTCATTAACCCCACTGGGGTTCTGAGGGCAATGGCCCCTCCACAGCAAACTGGCTCACTCATTCCCAGCCACCCCATGAAGAGACGACTCAGAGCCCTAGGAGGCCAGTCCAAAATCAGAAGTGCCTGCCAGAACAGTTGTGCAGAAAGGCGACTCAGAGGCAGATTCCTTGTCAGCCTGTACTGCTATTCCAGGAGGAAGCTGGGCAAGTAAGGAAGACGTGGATATGGACAGAGGCCTTCCTCCTTTAGTGCTGGACAGCTACTAATCTCAATTCTGCTTTCGTATCCCCCAAAGCACACGAAGAGGCTAAAACACAAATGTCAGCTGAGTGAATAGAAAAGTCTTTTGCTTTTGAGGAGCTAGGAAAGAAAAATAAATGTCAACTTCTATGGATCAGAAGAGGTAGAGAAGACTGTAGCAACAGGCAAAAACGTTGGCATTTTTAAATGTAGGCATTCATTGCAAGGGCTGCTACTCCCTAATGGACTCAAGAGCTGAGGCCTTGGCCTCTCTGGCCCTTTGACATGTTCTGACAGGGCTTCAGAGGGACTGAATAGACACCAAGTTATGGTCAGAATGCAGCCCGGCCCCTGTGGCCACTATGACCCAGCCCCTGTAGCTATCAGCAGTAGTCCAGTTCACAGCTACTGTCAGGCAGCTTCCCACAATTTGTCCCTGATTCCAACTCAGAACCAGTCGGAGAAATCCACCCATGCTCCAGCAGGTCACCTGGGAGCTTTTACTTCCAGTGAGCTACCCTACTTCTCTGGGCTCCATCAGGGTCCTCATTCCGTCCCTTATTTTACACTATGCCACATGAGAGTCAAGTGTCATGCTGACCTGCTACCCAGCCACCTCTAAATAAATGGCCTCTACTCTTTGGGGGGTGTTTTCATTCATCCTCACATTCAGGGAACTGAGATACAGAATTCAGAGTCGCCTCAATGCCAAGATGCTGCAATACCACAAGGCTGCCACAAGAGGGCACAAGGCACACTCTTAACTGGATCCCAGGCACCCACACCTGTTTGCACCACCAGGATGGAAGTGCTATGGTGGCTCACAGCCACCTGCCAAAGCCCAAAGCACTGTGGGTCCTGCCAGGGAGGCTTGTCCCCAGGGACGTGACTGGGTTAAAGAGCCAAGAGATCTAGGGACGCAGAACAAGTTAACACCAAATGTGTTGAGAGATCAGTGGCTCAGTCCAAGTTATAATGCAGGTCCCTTGCAGATGCTTTCAGCCCATGAAGTGGTCATGGCCCCAGGACCGAGCTGCTGTGGAAGAGGCCAATGGGCTGTCCTGGGTAGGGGGGACACTCACAGATCAGGGGCTGGGGCCTGCACCAGCTAAGAGGCCACTTCCAGTAAAGACATTGAAACTTTTTTACCAAAAGAGAGGAGAGAGACAGAGAGAGAGAGACAGAGAGAGAGAGACAGAGAGACAGACAGACAGAGAGAGAGAGAGAGAGAGAGAGAGAGAGAGAGAGAGAGAGAGAGAGAGAGACAGAGACAGAGACAGAGACAGAGAGACAGAGAGAGAGAGACAGAGAGAGAGAGAGACAGAGAGAGAGAGAGAGACAGAGAGAGAGAGACAGAGAGAGAGAGACAGAGAGAAATGAAATCAGTTTGTGTGTACAAGACAAATGAAGCATGAAGCACAGCAGGGCAATACCATCAAAAAATAACAAGCCTTGAGCCAGCCTGGTGGCTCACAATTGTAATCTTAGATACTCAAGTTACTGAGTTCATTTTCTCCTTATCGATAACACATCAGTCTTTTCAAAATTGGTTGAGACAGCTTTGTCCTCCAGTGGGATGACAGCCACAGCTGCCATCCCACTGTGAACGTGGGAAGCATAATCAGGAGTACTGGAGGGCTGAGGTGAAGGCTGGCTGGGGCATAAACACTTGACAACTTGACAACTAATGATTGTGCTAGTAGCATTTTTGTTAGTGGTCTATTGGACCAGGAATGGGACTGCCGGGTCACAAGGAAGCACTATATTTAGTCTTTTGAGGAACCTTCATACTGCTTTCCAGAGTGATTGAACAAGTTTATATTCCCACCAACAGTATAGTAGAATTCCCTTTTGGCCACATCCCTACCAGCATCTATTATTGTTAGTTTTCTTGATAATGACCATTCTAACTGAGGTGAGCCGGGATCTCAGTGTAGTTTTGACTTGCATTTCTTTTATGGCCAGAGATGTTGAACATTTCTTTATGTGTCTATTGGCCATTCTTACTTCTTCTTCTGAGAAGGCTCTCTTTCAAGTCATTAGTCCATTATTAATCTTGTTGTTGTTGTTTCTTTGAGGGCTTATGGGGGACAATTTGTTTTTGAGCTCTAAATGTATTTTAGATATGAGGCCCTTGTCTGATTCATAGCTAGTAAAGATCTTCTCTCATTCTGTGGGATTTCTACTTATCTTGCTAGCTACGTCCTTTGCCATGCAGGAACTCTTCAGTCTGATGCAATACCATTTATCCAGTCTTTCTTTGACTTGTTGTGATTCTGGATTCTTACTTAGGAAGTTTCAACCTGTGCCAAGGAGCACTAGTGTTTCCTCCTATCCCTTCCTATAACACCTTCATGGTATCTGGCCTTACACTGAGGTCTTTGATTCATTTGGAATTGATTGACTCTGGTACAGGGTGATATACAAGAACCTAGCTTCATATGCCAGACCCAAATAAAGATAGGCTCCATGGTTTCCCTCATTTGTAATAATTAGCATATTATTAGCATAGTCTGGGATAGTCCTAGCAGAGGATCACATAGCTCAACACCCATGTCTATACAATCTATAAAATGATGCTAATCAAACTGAACTCTAAGATATGGAAACAGGGGGTTTTTTGATTTTTGGTTTGTTCGTTTGTTTTTAATGTACCATGTAAAGTTATTTTATCTTACATTTTTTCCTTTGGTTTATCCTCTGGGTTTTTTTTTAAATTTTTGATGTTCTGTATCTTGTTCATGCAGTTACCTGATTTGGTGAAGGGAAAGGGTAACAACAAAATGGTGAGACAAAAGACAAAGGGTGAACGAATGCAAAAGAGATATGCACAAGATGCTATGCTAGAAAGAACTTTACAACCTGGGAGGAAAGGGAAAGTGGGAGAAAATGAGGGAGGGTTAACAATGTTCCACAAGAAATGCACTCATTACCTTACTTATATAACTGTTAACCCCTCTGTACATCATCTTTACAAAATAATATTTTGCCAGTCCTGTGGACTGAATTCAGAGCCTGGACACTGTCCTTGGGCTTCTCAAGGGTAGAGCTCTACCACATGAGCCACAGCACCACTTCCAGCTTTTTCTATGTATGTGGTACTGAGGAACTGAACCCAGGTCTTCAGACATGCTAGGCAAGCACTCTACCAATAGGCCAAACTCCCGGCCCAAATAAATTATTTTTTTAAAAGGAAAAAAAATCTAGCTTTAGTTTTCTGCACTTGTATAGCCAAGTCTGCCAGCACCATTTGTTGAAGAAGCTGTCTTTTTTTATATCCTGTGGTTTAGCTTCCTTATCAAATATTAGGTGGCTACAGGTCTGTGGGTTCATTTCTGGATCTTCTATTCCATTGGTCCTTTTTTTCTTTTTGCCAGTCCTGGGCTTGAGCTCAGGGCCTGAGCACTGTCCTTGGACTTTCTCAAGGCTAGAGCTCTACCACTTGAGCCTCAGCACCATTTACAGCTTTTTTTCTATGTATGTGGTACCAAGGAATTGAACCTGAGTCTTCGTACATGGTAGGCAAGCACTCTACCACTAGGCCAAACTCCCAGCCAGGTATGCAACTTTTGAGTCCTCCCTCTAGTACTGTTTGGATCCAATAGACACATATTAAGGATACCATGTGCCTTTTGTTCCTTTGGTCTTGACTTGTCTCACTCAACATGATTCGCTCTAGATTCATCCACTTCCTGGCAAATGCCATTATTTTATCTTGTCTGTTGGCTATGTAGAATTCCAGTGTGTGTGTGTGTGTGTGTGTGTGTGTGTGTGTGTGTGTGTGTGTATCTCACATTTTCTGTATCCATTCATCTGCAGTAGGGCATCTGGATTGTTTCCATCACCTGGCTATTGTGAATAGTGCAGAGATGAACATAGCTGAGCAGGTGTCCTTATCATATCTTGGGTCATGATGCTCAGGGTAGATGCCCAGGAGTGGTATAGAGGGATCGTAGGGAAGGTCAATTTTCAGTTCTTTAAGAAACCTCCACACTGCTTTCCAGAGTGGCTGAACTTGCTTACAGTCCCACTAGCAGTGCGGTATGGTTCCTTTTTCTCCACAACCCTGCCAGCATCTGTCATTGTCTGAATTCAGAATCTTGGCCATTCTAATTGGGGTAAAGTGGTATCTTAGGGTTGTTTTTATTTACATTTCCTTTATGACCATGGATGATGAACATTTTCTCAGATGCTTTTCTGCCATTTTAATCTCTTCTTTTGATAAGTCGAGTACAATTTTTTATACAAGAAAAATAATGAAAATAAAAAGGACTAAGGGTGTGGCTAAAGTGGTAGAGTACCTGCCTAATAAGTGTGAGGCCCTGATTTCAAACCTCAGTACCACCAAAAAAGAGAAAGAAATAAACAATTTTAAAAACGTTCTTAATAGACTAATGTCTGAAAAATGCAAAAGAAAACCTAGTTCTGAAGTTGGAGAATTTATAGTATTTATGGATTATTCAGTAAAGACATTCTCTGCCTTGTATGGTCTGAAGCAAAGGAAACTAGCTGTCCAACCTTGTAAACACTTGAACAGAATGTGAATTATTGTTCATTGCGCATAAACCAACACAAAGTCCACATATTCAAAGTGTTCCCTAAGATATCAACTGCATCACACCAAAACATGTCACATCAAAACAAGTGGGAGCCAGCGCTGGTGGCTCATGCTTGTAATCCTAGCTATTCAAGAGGTTGAGATCTGAGGATTATGGTTCAAAGCCAGCCTGAGCACTAAAGTCTGTGAAACTCTTGTCTCCAATTAACAATCAGAAAAACAGAAGTGGCACTGTGGCTCAAAATGGTAGAATACTAGTCTTGAGCTGAAGAGCTCAGGGGCAGCATGCAGACCCAGAGTTCAAGCCCCATGACCCACAAAAAAAAAACTTTTAAAAAGTGTGAGAATAAGCTCAGTTCTTCCTGTGAAGGTGGAGGATCACTGTCCTGCTAGAAACCGAAGCTGCCCCATTCCTGCATTGCCTTAGGCAAAGCAGCAACCCAGCAGATCAGCGTGAAAGCTGGTCACACCACGGGGTGGTGCTGCCCCCCTCCAGGCTCCAGGAGCCTCTACCTCAAGCCACTGCCAACCCTAGCCCTGAAATCCCACCCAGATACAGTCCTTTTAGCACAGCTCATTGATTCTCTTTTCATCTCTAGCACATTTGTGTAGAGTTTCCTCCATTTTTCAGGTTCAAATGCTATCTACTGATGCTGAAGAAAGCACAGGGCTCAGCTACATCTTACTGCACCCAGCACTCTCCTCTCACACAATCACAAACTCTTTCCAGCTTAGCTATTCTGTGATTTTCATCAGATCAATGCTATATGCTTCCAATATCAAACTCTGTAAATGCTTTGCCTAAGGAGGATACTGTGATTTATACTCCTTTCTAATAGTCCTTGTTGTTTTTCTTAAGGTTATGAATGTCCCATTCATTTATCTGTTTCGTGTTAATGGTCTTTCTTTTGCATTGGCTTCTTCCAGATGTTTGTTAAGGCTCCTGTGTTTTATTCTAGACTTTCTCAAAGTGCTTGGTTAACCTGGGCTGCATGCTCATATATAATTACAGTGTTTTTCCCAAAGGTGTCTGGGTGTCCAGTGCACAGTGGAGCTGCAGAGAGTGGATATCAATACAGATCACAGTGAGCTTCTTCCTTAGGCAAAGACAACCTTGGAAAAAAAACACCCATGGTGGAAAAGACAAGGAAAGCTGGATTTCCAATGACAGGTGAGCTGTTGTTCCAGCAAGATCTATGGGTACCTAGTTCTTGTTCCAACAGGCATACTCTGTATACTAAAATGACCCAGAAGTACCCACCAAATAGTGCAAGAGGTGAGGCACTTACACACCTAATCCTTGATTGTGGGTTGTTGTTCTGCAAGAGCACGTATTCACATCACCAGAGAGCAGAGCCAAGGGCTAGCAGGGTGGGAACAGACAAAGCACAGGCTGCCCCTCAGCATACCTGCCCAGCTAAGTGGTCACCTGGCCGATCGCTCTGCTAGGAGCTGAGGCTCCACACCACCTACAGAGGCCCTGTGCAGTGCCAAGGTACACAGGCCAAGAGGCCAAGAAAAAGGCGACAAAGGCACACAGAAACAAACCCTAAAGTGAACCCACCTCCTCTCATAGGCAGAAATCAATCTTTCTACCTAACACAACAAAGCATAACAGATGCTCCCACATGAACTTCATATATACCGATCCTCCATACTCTGGTCTCAGCTTCCTGCGTAGCTGGGATTATTAAGGTGCCGCTAATGTTCCTTTCTGAAGACCAAATTGGTCTCCACGAAACCAAGCAGATCACATTTTAATTTAACTTAATTCTTATTTCTTTTTTAACTTAAATTCTATTGTAAGGGTGATGTACAGAGTGGTTATAGGTACATAAGTCAAGTACTAAATACATTTCTTTCATTCGAATAATGTCACGCATTTTCTCCTAGGTTTTCCCCATCTAACAACCTTTCCCAGGCACAAGTTGCATAGTTCATTTCCAGCATAGTGTCCAGTGGTATCACTGCAGCCCCAGTTAGCCCTCTGTTCCATGATTTCTGTGCTTCCCCTTCCCCTCCCCAAATCAGATAAACTTATATACAAGACAAAGGGTACATAAATCAAAAACAGTGACCAAAGGGGAACAAACAAAAGAAAAAGAAAAAAGGAACCGAAAACTACAATTTAAAAAAAAAAACCCTCTTATTTCCATTTCTTGGAGTTCATTTCAAATAAGCACCATTTTATGGATCATATGCACATAGCTTCCAAGCCCTTGTGATCCTCTCCTAAGGGTATTCCTTATTCTCACTATGTGAATGCTTAGACTGCTGTTTAATTAATCATTTAATGAACTACTTTATATGGGCAGAGAAGACATTTGTAAATAAAATCCAGCTGTCTTACCACATCTACACTCAATTTGTCCCTTTACGCTGCACATTTAGCACTTACAATTACTCATCACCATCAAAGAAAAATTTCTTCATAACCTCAACTCCAACCATAAATATTAACAGGATCAGTTTATGGTCGTTTCAGTTGACTGTGATAGTATATCCTGAAATCATCATGCTGTAAGGGCCAAGGCAATGCAAATTTAATGAAAACTTTGAGTTAACGTCCAAATTTTGGCTTCAATTAAGACCAAAGTGTTGAGTACTGAGAGTCGCTGTCCTTTTGAGCTCCCTGTCCTAAGCTGCAGCGCCATTCCTCCAGCAGCTATCACTCCTGGACTCTAGATTCAAGGTCTCCTGCCCCTAGAATTCACGGGCCCTAGTCACACAGACTCTCAGGGTGGGTGGGGCCCAGCAAAACATTTGTGAGCCAGGCTTCACCTGTCCAGGAGAACCTTCATGAACCTCTAAGCTACAGCTGAGGGATAGCTACTGGAGGAACTGCTGTTATGTTGCCAGCCTCTGATTTCTGCTCCTGGGTGGCAAGGGCCTTAGTAATATGAGTTTCACTCGCACAAATCTTTCCTGTCTATAATATAGTCTATCCTGTTATGTTTTAGCAGGAAGTTTAAATTTTTATTTGCCAGAACTCAACAAAGTCTATACTCCCTTCATACTTAAAACAGTAAGACTTGTCTCTATAGGAGGCCCTAAATTTAAAAAAAAATCCAAAACAAAACAAAATACTTTTATAATAGTAAAGGACAATTCCACATATCCAACCACAGATAAGATTGCTGAGGTATCTGCTGCGAACTGGCCCCCACGAAGAGCCATTATCACAGAGGAAGAGGCAGCCACCATTGGCGCACACTTGGGGACCACTGAGAGCCCTCTTGGGAGACCAGGGAAACCCAGGTTCAGAGGAGCCCACATTTGATTCTGCCATCGACCGCTTGTTGGCATGTGGCACCGACATAGTTACCCAGTTCATGTGTTCTTCCCATCCACACATCTTTAAAAAATCACTTTTCAGGGGTGAGAGTCTTTCCGTAGCACACATGAGGACCTGATCCTATCCCCCAGCATCACAGACAAGAACTTTCTGCTGCTCTACTCCCTGAGCAACAGGGTCCCTTCAGAAGGCCTTTCTGGATTCAGGAAATGGTTCCCGTGGAAGGCTTTGTTTCTGTTTACCTCTCCCCTGCTCCATTTTTGTCTCTGTGGCCGAAGGCTTTAGGTAAATGATATGACTTCCCTCTGCTATGAGATGGCACAAAGACAATGCTGTTCAGGGTGACAGAGAAGACACAGCCTCTGGCTGTGAAATACTGTTAAAACTTACGCCTTGAGCAAGAGACCTCTCCTCTGAAAAACACCAGAAGAGAGGGCAGCCCATCGTTAAGAAAGAGTTGTCAACAAACTAGCACAGTCCTAAAGGTCCTGCTCCCAAGATGGCATCCAAAGACCCATGAGCTGCCAGACAGACATGACCACGGCCTGACCTACACTCTGTCCTCGTGACACTCCAGAGGCAGATTTAGAAGCCACCCAAAGTGAAAACAAGATGGCCTCTCCCACTGTTCTGAATGACCCTTCGGAGTGGGTGGGGAGGTGTGCGCAACTCCCTGCCAACTCCCTGGTCCTTGAAAGATATCAAAATAGGAAAGAAACCATGCCTAAACCAAGAGGTGAGCTCCTTACAGCGAGGGATAAGATTCTGTCTGTTAAGTTACACTGCCATCTGGTGGCAGTCAGTGTGGAAGAGCAATACCATCCTGTCTGTCTGCAATGGGAAAAGCCTATGATGGGGATGCAATCTTGCATCCAAAGAAGTAGTCAATGTTAATAAAATAATAAGTAGTGGGAACATTGTTATGCATGCCCTAATCATAATAAACCAAAAGAATGAGCAGAATTTCCCTCTTCCTAGGCCAAACTTTTTGAACAACAAATCTGCTACTTCCTCCACAGCAGAATTTCAAGTGGGTGTTTAACAAGAGGTGGAGGAAACAAATAGCTGCAGCTGCATCTCAGCTGTCAGCACGTTCTGACTGGACCTGCATCTTGTCTTCTTGTGGTACCATCACATGATACACTTAACATACATCTCTGAAAACTAATGCAAAATGGGATTAAAACAAATGGCTCAATGTGCTCAGAAAAGTCCAGATAACAAGAAAAAGCAAATTGGATTATGTAAATAAAAGATTTCCTCTGTTTTCAGAAATTTACCTTAGCACACGTCATCTTCCGTGGTTTGACAACAGCAACAACTAAGCTATGGAGAAAAAGTTGAGTTCAAATTCTACATTTTGATCAAAAGTCCTTTTACCATGAACACTGAACCTGCCTGTGTAATACTTTTTATTTTTTCATTCCTATCAATGTAAAATACAAACCAAACCATTGTCAATGGAAACACTACTTTAAAGAACACAAAGTGGCTCACACCTGTAATCCTAGCTACTCAGGAGGCAGAGATCTAAGGATCAAGGTTCAAAGCCAGCCTGGGCACAAAAGGACCTGAGATTCTTATCTCCAATTAACCTCTAGAAAACAGGAAGTGGGGCTTGGCTGAAGGGTCGGGTGGTAGCCTTGAGCTGAAGAGCTCAGGGACAGCGCCCAGGCTGAGTTCAAGGCCCAAGAGCTACCAAAAAAAAAAAAAAAAGTTAACTTCCACAACTTGCCACCAGTCCTGTAATAACTTTATCTTCCCAAATACAGCTTTTTCTTCTTCCCACTTTTTATTTCCATCAGTTAATTGCACAGTGGTGCTCCATTGTGACATGTCCATACATGTGTACTGTATACCTTGATCAGACTTATTCCACCATCACGCTCCTTCATACCTAAGGCCTTCCAAACCCAATCTCAAATTTCAGTTCTAGCCAGGCACAGTGGCTCACACCGGTAATCCTAGCTACTCAGAAAGCTGAGATCTGAGGATCACAATTCAAAGACAGCCAGGGCACTAAAGTCCCATGAGACTCTTACCTCCATTTAACCACAAGAAAACCAGAAGTAGGGCATGGCTCCAGGGGTAGGGAGGTGGTCTTGAGCTGAAGAGCTCGGGGACAGTGAGAGCCCAGGCCCAGAGTTCAAGTCCCATGACTAACCAAAACAAAAGTTTCAGTTCTGTTTTCACATATGTATGTAAAGTATGTTGACCATATTCACACTCTCCTCCACCCTCCCTCCACCAGAGTAGCTGTATCCCAGGCAGGGCCTCTAGTACATTTCTGTCATTCTTTTTTAGTGTATACTAATTGTCTGAATAGTTTCCTTGTGGTATCACACGTGCATATACAGATGAACCTTGTCTTACTCTCAGTATTCCCCATTCTCCCATCCCCCTACTATTCAATAGCTTTCAGTACATTCCATTTTGCTATCTTCATTTAAAAACGCAGTATCTTTCAATATTGTTCACCCTGTAACATTCTCTTCTCCTCTCTCCCACGCCAATACCCTCAAACAGTTCCATGAGTACATATTCCCTCCCTCCACATATATATATGTGTGTGTGTATGCATATATATATGTATATATATGTATATATATATATATATGACTTCCCTCCGCTACGAAATGGCACAAAGACAGTGCTGCTCAGGGTGACAGAGAAGGCACAGACTCTAGCTGTGAAATACTGTTAAAACCTATGCTATGAGCAAGAGACCTCTCCTCTGAGAAGCACCAGAAGAGAGGGCAGCCCATCGTTAAGAAAGAGGCCGTCAACAGCTAGCTTAGTTTTCCCAAAGAAGGCATAATTAGGGGACCTCAGTGATTTGAGATAAGTTAGTAGCCCGGACCCAAAGTGACTAATGGAAGTCTCTGAGCCTATGTTACTTAAAATCAGGGAACTACAGTCCTAAGGGTTCCCCGGACTTCAACATGACATCACAAAGCCACAGTACTCATCTAGACACAGTGATCCCAGCCCCCTTCAAACCAGGGCTTCCCTAAAACGCTAGAGTTAGACCGACCCAAGTTTCTTCATGGGTGAGAACACTGGGTCCAAGGAAATCTGTGCAAAGCTAAAGAGCAAGTGGATGTAAATGACGGGAAATTAGATGCTAAATCCTAAACAGCCCAAAACAGCTTATGACAGTCACTTCTTGTCATCAACCTCAGTCACTCCCTAACCATGAGCAAACAGCACATGATGTTTTAGTAAGATTGCCTTACTAGCCATTTCTCAAAAGGGCAAAGGTTTCAGACTAGTGTCAGCTTGGCCAAGCAGTTGGTTCCCTGCCCAAGGTGGGAGCAATTCCTCCCTGGGTGGAGCAGCTTTCCTTTTCTGGTAAACAAATCCAGAGGCAGCCCACCCCTAGGCCACTCTCAGCTGAACTGGCAAGAACAATAGTGATCTAGGCTTGGTCAGAGTGAGTTTGAAGCTGGCCATTGATTCCAGATAGAATACAACTCCACTCACATTCAAGCTACTGAAAACAGCCAACTCTCTCCTGCAGGACACATAAAGCTCTTTGCCCTGCCAGTAAATTAGGCTGGGTGGGCAGTCACAAAGACCTCAAGTCTATGAGGCAGAAGTTTTTCTGCCCACTCAAACAAAGTTATTGGAAAAATCAACTAAGACAAAGGAAAACAAATGATCACAAGGAGAGAAGAGATTTCATAAAGAGACTGGATCCTGAATTCAGTGGAGACATAAGTTTCCCACAAAAACTGAGGAATATTTTTCCTAATTATAATTTTTAAATTTTTATTACTTTTTTCAGTTTTCATTTTTACTTGTTCCCTTTTTTGCCCATTTTTTCCTCCATCTTTTTTTCCCTTTTTTTTCACTCCTAGAAACATAGTGACAGCAATCAGTAGATGTCCTCCTTCATCATGTACATACTTGATTCAGATTATATTTTTATTGATTCAGTCCCCTGTTTTTCAGTCTCACTGTTTTTGTTTTTTTTTTTTGTTTGTTTGTTTGGGGGGGTTTTGCCCTTCCTGGGCCTTGCACTCAGGGCCTGAGCACTGTCCTTGGGTTTCCTCAAGTCAAGAGCTCTACCACTTGAGCCACAGCACCACTTGCAGCTTTTTCCATGTATATGATACCAAAGAATCGAACCCGGGTCTTCGTGTGTGCTAGGCAAGCACTTTACCACTAGGCCAAACTCCAGCCCTAATCTCACTGGTGTTTCTTCTTTATGCACTCATAATTATGAAGTGTTTTTATTAATCTTTTACATAGTTTTCTTTTTTCTTTTATATATTCTTTTTGTTTTATTTTTTAAGTTTTTTCATTTTTCTTTTTTCTTTTTTTATTCTTTATTTTCCCTTTCTCTCACTTTAGGTCACAGTTGTCTCCACTCTATTCCTTCCCTTTCCTTACTCTCCTCTTATTTCCCCCTCTTGCCTTTCATAATACCTTTCTACCTCTGGTCCTTTGTTGCTTCTTCAATTCCCATAGTTCATAGATCTACAGTTAATTGTTGTTGAATTATTTAAATCTCATAGGGATTGGATTTTCTTTGTCATAAAACTGTGTTTGGTGGTGGTATTGGATTTGTTTGTAAGTGCACAAAGGAGAGAGGGAGGGGGGAGAGAAAGAGAATACCAATCTAAGATCGTGAACCTCTATAGTCTGGGCAACTGTAAAGCACTAGATTGGCTCTTTTTTAATTGAAAATATTTCAGCACAGCGGTTGAACAGCTCCGCGTGGAGTTTTGGAGTTCATCCTGACGGTAGGCTGAGTGACGTGCAGGTTGGTGAGGCTGCCTAAGTCCAGAAGCTTCCGTAATCCCCTTAGTGTCAGGGCCAACGTCCATCATCTCCTGATCCAAGGCTGAGACCTCCGGGACGTAGTTATCCCTCCTTTCTCTCTCCTCCTCCTGTAGCTTGATGGAGATGCCCCACCCTGGGCCTCTCTGAATCCTCTTCATCAGGTGGGTGACATACCTGTGGGCACGTGGCCCAGGAACAAGTGCTCACATCAGCTCCCTCTCATGCCCAGACCCCAGCTGGGGCCAGAAGAGAACAGCCAGGGCCCAGGTTGGTGCTTATCTTAAAATTGTAATCTTGTGTGGTATTAGTCTTGCTACCATTTCCAAATGGAAGAACAAGAGACTCAAGAAAAATGGCAAGTCAAGGAAGTACATCTCCCACTCAAATGGGCAACAGAGCAGTCAATGGGAAACCTAGAGGGTCCTCTAAATGTTCTACAAATGCTGTTGGTAAACATGATAAATGAAAAGTTTGAAAGCATAAAAAGGATATACATGAATGTGATGAAGCCAATCAAAGAATGAGGGAGGAATTCATAGAATGCACAAACAGAAAGCTGAATGAATTCCAACAAAAGTCCAATGAGAGTAAAGCCTCTGAGCTAAACGACTTCAAAGAGAGCACTCAAATCAAAATCAAGGAGATAAAGAAATCCATACAAGACCTAAAACAAGAGATGCAAGGCATCAAAACTGACCAACTAGAAAGAAGGGAGTTGAAGAACAAAGCAGAAAGAATTGATAGCAGGTTAAACAATGCAGAAGAGGGAATCTTTGAAGATAGCCTAGAGCTTATAAAGACTGAAAATGATTCAAACCAAGTCCCAGAAATATAACAGATCTCTTCAGGAGCTCCAAGATACAATTAGGGAGCTTAATTTAAGGCTAATCGGTATTGAGGAGGACCTGGAGAACGTTAATGGAATTGGAAATATACTTCAGGGAATCATCTCAGAGAACTTCCCAAACATCCAGAAATACAGGCCCATCCAGATATAAGAAGCTTCTAAAACTCCAAACAGACATGACCAGAAAAGAGACATTCCACCACCACATTATAATCCATACAGGAGCAATAGAAAGGATCCTTAAAGCAGCCAGAGAGAAGAGAACAATCACCTACAAAGGAAAACTAATCAGAATAACCACAGATTTCTCAGCAAAGACCACGCAAGCAAGAAGAGCTTGGAATGATGTATGTCATGCCCTAAAGACAAATAACTACTAACCAAGAATACTGTACCCAGCTAAGCTCTCATTCATAGCTGAGGGAAAAATAAAAACCTTCTACAGCAAGGAAAAATTGAAACAGTATATATTAACCAAACCGGCATTACAGAAAATTCTCAGATGTTTTACATATTGAAAATCAACACAAACATGATATTGATAGAGAAATGGCACCTAAAAAGCATGCCAGATAATCACAGCAAGAATCGACAAACCATGGGCCCTAATGAAATAGAAAAAAAATGGTAGGAACTAGTAAATATTTTTCAATCCTAACCCTCAATATCAATGGACTTCACTTTCCAACTAAACAGCATAGATCAAAAAGCAAGATCCATTTTTCTGCTATCTTCAAGAGACACATCTTACCCAAAAAAAACAAACATTCTAAGAGTGGAATAAAATCTATCAAGCTAATGGCCCCCATAAACAGACTGGAGTTACCATCACCATATCAGATAAATTAGATGTCAAACTAAAATTAGTGAGAAGAGACAAAGAAGGGTATTTCATACAAATAAAGGGATCTCTCCTTCAGGAGGATATAACAATCCTGACTATCTACACACCTGATGCCAGAGCACCCAACTTCATCAAACAAACTTTATTTACACTAAAACCACACACAGATCCAAACACAGTCACCAACAATTGTCGGTGACTTTAACACACCATTGTTACCTCTGGATACATCAATAAAGCAAAAAACTCAACAGAGAAACATTAGAACTGAACAACTGCATGGATCAACTAGACCTAACAGACTTCTGTAGGGTATTCCACACAGCAACACCAGAATATACGTTTTTTTCAGCAGTACATGGAACATTTTCTAAAATAAACCACATTTAAAGCAAACCTGTATAAATTCAGAAACACTGAAATTATTCCCTGCATTCTCTCAGATCACAATGGTATAAAATTGGAACTGAACACCGATTTCCACCAAGGGAAACCCCATAACTCATGGAGATTGAACAGCACATTGTCGAATCACCAGTGGGTCATTGAAGAGACCAGAACAGAAATTCAACGCTTTATGTTATTTAACAAAAAGGACCACACAAAATACCAGCTTCTTTGGAACACAGCAAAGGCAATACTCAGAGGAAAATTTATAGCTCTGAGTGCCTTCATTAACAAATTAGAAAAATCTCAAACCAACTATTTAATGGTACACCTTAAGCTCTTGGAAAAAGAGCAACAAACCAATTCCAAATCCAGTAGAAGGAAACAAATTATTAAAATTAAAGCAGAATTAAATGGATTAGAGTCCAAAAAAAAAAACAAGGAAGGAATCAACAAAACAAGGAGTTGGTTCTTTGATAAAATGAACAAAATTGACAGACCCTTAGCCAATCTGACCTCAAAAAAAGAAGGGAACACATCCAAATAAACAAAATCATGGACAAGAATGGAAATGTCATGACAGAAATTACCAAAATCCAGAGCATCATAAAGGAATACTTTTCAAACAAATTTGAGAATCTAGAAGAGATGGATGAATTTCTAGCCAATATTGTCATATCCAGACTGAACCAAAAAGATCTAAGCTAACTAAACAGACATATTTCAAGTAATGAAATAGAAATGGCAATGAGACCCCCTATGCAAGAAAAGCCCAGGACTTGATGGATTCACAGCTGAATTCTATAAGGTCTTCAAAACAGAGCTCACACCAATACTCCTCAAACTCTCCAACGAAATTGAAAGTGAAGGCTCTTTGCCAAACTCATTCTATGAAGCCAGCATAACCCTAATCCTAAAACCAGACAGGGACTCATTAAATAAAGAGAACCATAGACCTATTTCTTTGATGAACAGTCATGCAAAACTTCTCAACAAAATACTGGCCAACAATCTTAGCA
The DNA here is from genome assembly GCF_031878675.1 of Megascapheus bottae. Lineage (NCBI taxonomy): Eukaryota > Metazoa > Chordata > Mammalia > Rodentia > Geomyidae > Megascapheus > Megascapheus bottae. The sequence continues at coordinate 84,879,897 of NC_143513.1, forward strand.
ACTCATCAAAAAATTATACACTATGATCAAATAGGATTCATCACAGGGATTCAAAGCTGGTTCAATATACGCAGGTCAATTAATATAATTCATCACATCAACATGAGCAAGGACAAGAATCATATTATCATCTCAAAAGATGCAGAAAGATCCAACACTCCTATATACTAAAAGCTCTGGAGAAACTAGGAATCCATGGAACATTCCTCACTATGATAAAAGCCGTGTATGATAAACCTACAGCTAGCATTATACTTAGGGCAAAAAGCTAAAGCCATTTCCTCTAAAATCAGGAAGAAGATAAGGATGCCCATTCTCTCCACTCCTCTTCAATGTAGTATTAGAATTCCTAGCAGAGCAATAAGGCAAGAAGCAAACATAAAAGGGATTCAAATAGGGAAAGAGGAAGGGGAACTTTCCCTCTTTACAGATGACATGATTCTGTATTTAAAGAACCCTATAGACTCCACTCCCAAGTTGCTTGAGCTGATTCAAAACGTTAGCAAAGTAGCAGGGTATAAAATTAACCCTCAAATATCAGTGACTTTCCTGTATGCCAACAATGAGAAGAGTGATGCAGAAGTAGGAAAGCAACTCCTTTTGGAATAGCCTCAAAGAAAACAAAATACTTAGGAATTAACAAAGGATGTAAAGGACCTTTATGATGAAAACTTTAAAAACCTGAGAAAGGAAATTAAGGCAGAATTGAGGAAGTAGAAAAAACCTCCCATGCTCCTGGATTGGAAGAATTAACATCGTGAAAATGGCAATCCTGCCAAGGACTATCTACAAATTTAATGCAATACCCATCAATATCCCAACATAATTCTTTCATGAAACAGAAATAAAAGACCCCCATATAGCAAAAAACAATCCTTAACAGAAAGAACAGTGGAGGAGGAGTATCAATACCAACTTTAGACTCTATTATAGAGGTATAGTAATCAAAACAGCGTGGTACTGGTATAAGAACGGGCTTGAGAACCAATGGAATAGAACTGAAGACTCAGAAATCAACCTGCAGACCTATGGCCACCTATTGTTGATAAGGGAGTCAAAAAGGAAAGAAAGAAAGAAAGAAAGAAAGAAAGAAAGAAAGAAAGAAAGAAAGAAAGAAAGAAGAAAGACAGCCTCTTCAACAAGTGGTGCTGGCAGAACTAGTTAAACACCTGTAGAAAACTATAGTTGGATCCTTCTATGTCACCATGCACCAGAATTAATTCCAAATGGATCAAAGACTTTGAGGTAAAAGAAGATACCCTCAAAACTTTACAGGAAGGAATAGGAGATACAATAGAATTCCTTGGCATGGGTCGAAACTTTCTTAATAAAGACATAGAAACACAAAAAATTAAAGAAAGTTTGGACAACAGGACTGCATTAAACTGCAGAGCTTCTGTATGGTAAAGGACATAGCTAGCAAGTTAAATAGAAAGCCCACAGAGTGAGAGAAGATCTTCACTAGCCATATAACAAATATCTTATTTCTAAAAATATACCTACAACTAAAAAATTTGAATCTCTCCAAAACAAATCCTCAAAGAAACAACCATCCCATTAAAATGGTCAAAGACTTAAAGAGAGTCTTCTCTGAAGAGGAAATAAGAATGGCCTATACACACATGAAGAAACGCTCAGCATCTCTGGTCATAAAAGAAATGCAAATCAAAACAACTTTGAGATTCCACCTCACTCCAGTGAGAATGGCCATGATCAAGAAATCTAATAACAATAGATGCTGGTGGGGACGTGGCCAGGAGCAATCACTACTACACTGTTGGTGGGAGTGCCAACTCATTCAACCACTATGGAAAGCACTGTGGAGATTCCTCAAAAGACTAAACATAGAGCTCTCCTATGGCCCAGAAATCCCACTCCTTGGCATTTACCCAAATGTCCAGAAACAAGGGCATACTAAATCCACTAGCACAGTGATGTTCATTGTAGCATTATCTACCATAGCTAAGATATGGAACCAACCCAGATGCCCCTCAGTAGATGACTGGATCAAGAAGATGTGGTACCTATACAAAATGGAATTCTATGCTGCCATCAGAAAAAATGACATTGCCCCATTGTAAGGAAATGGAAAGACCTGGAAGAAATCATATTAAGTGAAGTAAGCCAGACCCAAAGGAACATAGACTCCATGGTTTCCCCCATTTGTAATAATTAGTACACATCTAGGACTCTAGCAGAGGATCATGATAGCTCAAAAGCTATGTACATATCATCATACAGGATGAAACTAAACAAAATGAACTCTAGGACATGGAAACAAGAGGCTATCTTTGTGATTGTTGTTCTTAAGGTACTATGTTATTTCTTTTGTCTTTTTCCCCCTATGGTTAATCTCATATGGTTATTGAATCTGACTTTGTTAGCTGATATAATATGTTTGTTTATTTGAAATAGGGAAGGAAAAGGGGGAAAAAACAAGATGAGTGGAAGGGGGTGGGGGGTGGGAAACGGGGACAGAAACATGAGAAGGGTATCAATGCATGAGAAGTAATGCACCCACTAGCTGACAAATGTTACTGTAAACCCTCTGTACATTACCCCGACAATAAAATAAAATAAAAAGATTGCTTTACCAAATAATTTGGTTAAGGCAAAGGAGCTGATACAAAGTACTCACCTGAAGAGAAAAAAAGACCCAGATCAGCAGGCTGAAGCACTAAGTTCTAAGCACAGGCCCAGGAGCGTGGCAGGGTGATTAAGGAAGACTACTGATGCTTTGCTAAGCACAGGTCCAGGACCGTGTCGACGTGGTTCACAATGACTGCCCACTCCTCAGTGAGAGGAAAAGAAGCAACCTTGAAATAGAATCTCATCACATCTTCCTGGACCAAATTTCACTACAGTAATTGGGTCTGTGAGAGAGAGGACTGCTAAAGAAATTAGGTGCTCTTTGAGCTCAGCTGTAGTAATGCATCCAAATCATCCACTGAGAATTCTCATTACGAATAATCTGGCTGGCTGCACTGTGAATGCAACCCAGAGGCAGCCCTCACTTTCATGGCCACAAAGGCCCGAAATCCAGCACCATCGTCTGCACTGGGATGCTCAACTGCAAGCCCGTGCCAAGGTTGTTCATACTCCACGGACTCTGCCCTACCGTTGAGCTGTGTCAAGGGGGTGGGGCAGCCTCAACCACATCTCAGAGCAGTTTCCACCTACCCCAACTCCATCACACTAACTTGTTGAAAGGAAACTGGTACTATCATCCACACAAGAAGGCTAAGAAGAGAATCTCCCCAACTGAGTTAAAGGCACGCGATGAGATTAATGGGGCTGTTCCTGTCATAATTCCACTTACAGTGGAGGTGGTAAACCAGTTTACTTCCTGATGTGTCCATGGCTGCAATCACTACCTCATTCCCCTTTCCACGTTTGTTTTTACTCCTATTATTGAAGAAGTCAGAAAGAATCCCATTTTCAGTTTACTTGGCATGTGAACCCAACTACAGACTAAAAATAAAGCATTCCATAAGCATAATGTTTTATTACACAGATTAGTATGCATCTATGACACACAAACCCTCAGCCTAATTTTAATTATGTTCTAAAAATCTAAGTGCCAGTGACTGTATATAGAGATTCCCTTCCTGAATACTTGTTTGTTAAACACGTCATTTGAAATATGATGTAAAAATCAATGTTGATAAAGTATTTAATAGAAAAATAAAGCACTCTTTTAAGTGAGTGAAATATGTCTGGGCCACACACAGTCTAATTAGAGGACTCCTCCACCTAAGAAGCAGCCGTGGGTGGACCTAGACCTCCAACAGACAGCGGGATGAGCTGGCCTTTCGTCTTCTCTAATGCACCTGCCAGGGCTGGAAACAACCGATAATCCAGTGAGTGAGAGCAAAACCAGCTAGAACACCCTTGTGTCTGCACTCTAAGGAGCACTTTCCTCTCACAGCCTTACCCGAGGGCTAGATGGGAGCACCACAGGGGCTGTGGCTGGCCGCCAGCTGCTCACCAGTGAGTCAGTCTGACCAACCGTGCCAACGGCTTTGGCAAACAACAACAACAATGTAGCCAGCCCAAGACAATTACAAGAAGACAAATTCATTGTAAGAGTAAGCTAAATTTGGCACAGATCTGCATGCCTCCCCTTGTCAGAGGACCAGTCACTTGCTATCTATGATGAGGGAATGAAAGAGACTTAGTGCCAAGTCCAGGGACATGGCAGGCTGGCACAGATCTCCTCATCCCGTTCCACACCTCGAGGCCAGACACACAGACACACAGACCTGTCAGCATTGAGCCCTGAGCAAGAACAGTGCACTGTGCCTACACTGCACCTCTGTGCACCCCAGGGAGTTTGAGATCACACATGCCATCACCCCAAGCCACAGGCAGGGAGCAGTCTTCATCTCAAAAAGCTTGTCTGAAAGAGGAGCTTTTCAGTACTTTGTGAAGAAACAGAAAACCTACCTAGTGTTGGGTCCGTCCCAAACTCAAGAGTTTTGCTACCTCCTTCCTTCTTTATTTCACAAATATTTGTTGAGGGCCCATCACTGGTAATTGTTCTGCTTTTGTTCATGTGACTGCATCTGTAGTGTCTCCAAATCCATGTGCTAATAAGCCTGTGATATAGCTCTCTAGAACCTTTGTGTTCAAACACTAGGTAATTGGTCACAGAACTGGGAAATCCTTCCCTCCCTCCCTCCCTCTTTCTCTCCCTCCCTCCCTCTCTCTCTCTCTCTTCCTCCATCCATCTCCCTCTCCCTCCCTCCATCTCCCTCTCCCTCCCTCTCTTCCTTCCCTCCCTCTCCCTCCCTTTCTCTCCCTCCCTCCTTCCCTCTCTTTCTCTCCCTCCCTCCCTCCTTCCCTCTCTACCTCTCTCCCTCTCCCTCCCTCCCTCTCTTTCCCTCTCCATCCCTCCCTCCCACTTCTGTCTCTCTCCCCCTCCCTCTCTCTCCCTCTCCCTCTCTCCCTAGTATCTGCTTTCCTTTTCAGCATGGGCAAATGGCAGTGTCTTTTCCCTAGATTAAGAACACCAGCCACCAGAAGCAGCAGAGAAGACAGGAGACACCTGCACTCTGCTCAGCTCACAAAGAACACAAACACTTCAGAGTTCCCTTTGCTGGGATGGAGCCTCAGGACCCCTGGGAGTGTCATACCTGGCCCTCTTCAGAACACAAACATTTTGAATCTCCCTATTCTGGGGTGAAGAAACCTCAGAACAGCATCAGCAGGCAGCGCAAACTCCTGCAGCTTCATCAGAGTCCAAGAGCTCAGTGTATTTGCAAAGCTTGCTTATGCCTTTCATTAAAAGGCATTTTTGAAAATGAGGTTTAATGGACATTATGTATAAACAATTTACACATTTTCCCTTCCCACAGACTGGAGCTGCCATGGAGATGAGTCATGAAAACCATGCCTTGCTGTTCTTCAAGCAAGGCTGCCCCAAATTCAGTGTTTTCCATGTCTTCTCTATGTCATTATTGTGAGGTTCATGAGCATGAGCCAGGCATGTTGTGTAGAAGGTGGCTCAGCCTGGCTCTGGGAGTGTCCAACTGTTTGGAATCACACACACACACACACACACATCAAGATTAAAATGCTGACTAGAATCACAATGTATAATTTCTCCTTTTGGTATAGACCAGCTCATTAACTATAGACTTGCTTCTTGAAGTTTGAAATTCATTCTTTTTTTTTTTGGTCAGTCATGGGGCTTGAACTCTGGGCCTGGCCACTGTCCCTGAGCTCTTCAGCTCGAGGCTACCGCCCTACTCTTTGAGCCACAGTGCCACTTCCAGTTTTCTGGTAGTTAATTGCAGATGACTCTCATGGACTTTCTTGTGCCAGGGCTGGCTTTGAACCACAATCCTTAGATCTCAGCCTCCTGACGTGAGCCACTGTGCCTGGGAAATTAATTCTTTTTTTTTTTTTTTGCCAATCCTTGGAATTGAACTCAGGACTTGGGCACTATCATTGGACAGTTTTCGCTCAATGATAGCACTCTGCCAGTTGAGCCACAGCTCCACTTCCAGCTTTTTCTGAGTATGTGATACCTAGAAATCGAACCCAGGGCTTCGTGCATGCTAAGCAAGCACTCTACCACTAGTCCATGCTCTGGAAAATTCATTTTTAAAGATAAGTGAGATGACTCATATCTGTAATCCTGTCTTCTCAGCAATAGGCATAGAAAGGACCCGTGCGGTGGCTCATGCCTGTAATATTAGCTACTCGAGAGGCTGAGATCTGAGGATCGTGGTTCAAAGACAGCCCGGGTACTAAAGTCCGATGAGACTCCTATCTCCAATTAACTACTAGAAAACTGGAAATGGCATTGTGGCTCAAGGAGTAGAGCCATAGTGCTGAGCTAAAGAGGTCAGGGATAGTGTCCAGGCCAGAGTTCAAGCCCCATGACAGACAAACTCTAGGATATGGAAACAAGAAGTTTATCTTTGTGATTGTTGTTCTTAATGTGCTATGTAAAGTTATTTCTTTTCGCTTTTTTCCCCTTATGGTTTATCTCATGCTATTACTGTATCTAAGTTTGGTACCTGGTATATTGTATATATGCCTATTTATTTATTTGAAATAGTAAAGGGAAGGGGAAAAACAAGATGATTGGGAGGGGTGGGGGGAGAAAAAGTGGGAGGAAAACATGGGAAGGGGTATCAATGGTCAAGAGGTAATGTAACACACTAGCTGATGAATGTAACTGTAACCCCTCTGTACATTATCCTGACAATAAAACACAATTTAAAAAAAGAAAAGAAAATACTTTAAAAAAAGGACCATGGCTGAAGACAAGCCCAGGCACAAAGTTCACAAGACTTATCCCAACCAATAATAAGAAAGTAATTATTTTTTTAAAGCTGGTTTGGAGGTATAAGTCTGTCACCTTAGCTATGTAAGAAGCATAAGTAGAAGGACAGTCCATGCTGGGAACAAATTTGAGACCCTTTAAAAAAAAAGTATAAAAGCAAAAAAGTCTAAGTATAACAAGTGGCAGGGCACTCAAGTGTGCCCTGAGTTTCAAACCTCAGTACTGCACACACACACACACACACACACACACACACACACACACACACACAAGTTCTGTTAGTAGCACTGGATTTTTAATGCTAAATGAAGTATGGCATTGAATTATTTTTGCTGAATACATTGAAAAATAACATCTATCGTTTCTGACATGTTTTTCTTTTTGTAGTTTCTCCAAGTAAGACATGTCAAGAAGCAGCTTTCCTGTGATGTGCACCTCAGAAATAAATAGAATGAAATCTAACAGATGGCTTGGATTAAATTTGAGCAGTGATAAGTAATGGCTTTTAGGACAGCTGGGTAATGTACTCTTTGCTCAAAAACATGTTTGATCTGAAACAAAAACATTCATACAGTTTCCATGCAAATGAAAGTGAATCAAGGCTGAGTGGTGGTGAGACGCTGTCTGGTCTTCTCCCGACACGCTCTCTGCCACCTTCAAAGCCATATGTTCCACTTGATAGAAATGAGACAGAATTGAGGTTTTAAAGTCTGCATCCAAACATTTGCAGCATATACTTATCAACTTGTGGAAAGATAATTTTTATTAATCAAAGGACATACTAAAGCCATTACAAGGACATACTAAAGCCACAGGCACAACAATGTTCACTGCAGCACTATTTACCATGGCGAACATATGGAACCAACCCAGATGTCCTCAGTAGATGATTGGATCAAGAAGATGTGGTACCCATACAAAATGGAATTCTATGTTGCCATCAGAAAGAAGTGACATCGCCTCATTGTAAGGAAATGGAAAGACTTGAAAAAAATCATATTAAATGAATTAAGCCAGACCCAAAGGAACATAGGCTCAATGGTTTCCCTCATTTGTAATAATTAGAACATACCTAGGACTCTCCTAGCAGAGGATCACAATAGCTCAAAACCTAGATACAGGATCTCCGGGATATGGAAACAAGAGCTTTATCTTGTGTGATTGCTGTTCTTAAGGTACTACATTATTTCTCTTCTCTTTTGTTGCCCTTTGGTTAATCTCATATTGTTACAGTATCTGACTTTGTTATCTGGTGTATTGTATATATGTTTATTTGTTTATTTGAAATAGGAAAGGGAAGGGGGAAAAACAAGATGATTGAGAGGTGGTGAGGGAGGAAAATGGGGACAAAAACATAAGGAGAATCAATGTGTGAGAAGTAGTCCAACTACTATCTGGTGAATGTAACTGTAACCCCTCTATATATTAAATTTTTTTAAAGTTTAAAAAATAGAATAAAATAATAAATAATGAAAACGTTATTTTAAAAAAGCCAATAAAATAGAGCTATGGTAACCCATGCTTGGGAATTCTAGGGAATCACTGAAAGCCTATTTGAAAAAACAAAGTTTCTGAATCGCTGGTTACTTTTTGATGTTTTAAATAAGGATGCACTCTGTGGTCTGTGATTCAGTCATCACAGTTCTACAACCATGTGGGTCTATGTCTATGTTTGGGTTTGTTTATAGGTAAAATAAAATAAGAAAAATGTAACCCCCCCCAAAAAAAAGGTTTGGGTTAAAAAAACAAACTTAAGTTGTCTTAATCCTAAGCACTGTGTGACAAATTCTCAAGGCTGGAAAGAGGAAGTGTTGTCATCCGCAATTAGGGCCCCACACTAGAAGCAACCTTCATCACAGAAACACTTTGTGCCCGGTTCCAGGAGCTCACGCCTGTAATCCTAGCTACTTAGGAGGCTGAGATCTAAGGTTCAGGCTTCTAAGCCAGCTCTGGGGTGGAAGTCCATGATACTCTTATCTCCAATAAACTACTCAGAAAAAGGCAGAAGTGACTTAGTGGTTAGCAGAACACTAACCTTGAGCACAAAGAGGCTCAAGGACAGTGCCCAGGCCCTGAGTTCAACCCCAAGAGCAGGAAAAAGAAAAAACGTTGACAAAATCCACTGTTCAAATTTTCAAAAATAGCTTTTTGGCTTTTTTGTCAGTTGTGGGACTTGAACTCTGGGCCTGTTTGCTCACTGCTCCTGAGCTCTTCAGTTCAAGGCTACTGCCCTACCTCTTGAGCCACAGCACCACTTCTGGTTTTCTGATGGTTAATTGGAGATAAGAGTCTCATGGACTTTAGTGCCCTGGCTGGTTTTGAACTCTGATCCTCAAATCTCAGCCTCCTGAGTAGCTAGGATTATAGGTGCAAGCCACCGGCGCTCGGCTTCAAAAACTATTTTTGAATGATAGAAAAGTAACATTAGGATGCAATTTTAATAGAATTCATTAATTTTACAAGCTCACTGAATCTTCATGAGAAACCAAAACAGTACAGTAAAACTAGACTAATAATTGCAACTGCAAATAAATAAATAAATAACCAACGAACTCAGAAGAGAGTTTACTGAGGAGGTCCTACACTGCGGACAGCCTCCACATTACTGAAAGCGAAAGTAAGTCTCTGGTTCTTTAGTCAGCTGAGTTTGAGAGAAGAATTGGAGAAGGCATAGTGAAATTTCAACAAATCCCAGTAGCAGCAGCTTCAAAACACCATCTGATTTTCTGAATTACAAATCTGGACATGGAAGTGAGCCAAAGAACGCTGAAGGCTGCCAGATTCTCCAGTCAGATGCATACACTTACTCGTGCATGTCTCAGAAAGTAAAAGAAAAAGAAGGAGAAAGGAGACAAGCAACCTGTTGGTCCACATGAAATGCAAATGTGGTCAGAAAAGCACAGCAGCAGGACAGGACAGGACAGGTCACTGACAACCTGGACTGTTGGTGGCCATCCATTCAGACTCAGTCACAGCACTGTCCTTTAGTTCAACCAGCTCAAGCAACCTCAGCACTACATGTATCTGATATCTGATCCACAGAGAAAGTAGAGATGAAGAATGTCTTCCAATACCCAATGCCATGCCTTTCTTCTCCCAAAACACAAATCAAGGCGAACCAGTGGACCTCATGTGGGATGCAAGCCAGTCTCCTGGACAGCAGCCACTTACTCATCCTGCAGACAGCAAGGAGTCCTCTCTCCACTAGTCAGGACAAAGAAACAGCCTACAAGTGATCCTCAAATGACAACTTGATAGCCAGTACCTTTTAAAGTCAAAGGAAAGAGGTTTGAACCAAGAGCAGCCTGCACAAATGGATTCTCTGGCAGAGGCAAGAGGTCACCACACCCGTAAAACAGGAACCAGACACCTGCTTTGTACCCAGCAGAGCTGCCAGGAGCCGTGCCACACCTGAGTGGAGACACAGATCTCAGGAATGCTGACCTCTATTCTCCACCTTTTTCCCCCACAGCAAATGACATGGGCCTCAGCACAGGCCTTGGGGTCATGGATGGATTCCCCTCCAGTGACCCTTGACTATTCCATACAGTATCAACAAACTGCCTTTCGAACTCAGCACCAGGTTCAGCCAGGATGTTCCTAAGTCTCAGAGATCTTAGAATCTTACCCTCTGAACCACATTCTTTGGGAAATAAACCTCTCATCTACTCTGTATTTAGGCATAAAAATACCTACTGTGCACTGGGTCACTCCGTCAGTGGCAGGTATTATTTGGTATAGTCTTCACAACACCCCTCCTGCACAGAACCTATTCTGTTTTCCTTGTAGATGAGTAGGACAAAGCAAGACGCTGAGAGACTGCTGAAAATTGGAACAGGGACATAGCCTTTGGTTTGCAGCACCCAAGCACTGTTCAATGGCTTCCACAGGCTGTGTGTGAGCAGCTTCCTCCTGGGGCAGATACTCGTGTGCATGTGGTCTTGTATGCCCTGTGATCCTCACACAGAGATAAAGAGGTCTGGGGCAGGGATAAGTGGACTGTCCATTCCACTCATGCTGCTTCCATCATTCGCTCATCCTTGTTAAGGAGATGCTTTTACTCAGTCAAGGAGGAGAGGGAGGCATCACTATTATTCTCCCAGAGAAGTAGGACAGCCTTTCATGACCAGCTGAACATCACTTTCTGCAAAGGCTATGTCCACAACTGCTGGAGAAAAAGTTTCCGTTGAAGATCTCTCTTGCTCTTTTTCTTAGGTGTCTCTGGCTAGAGATTTTTAAGTGTGTGCTCATAGCATGAACACATATACACTCATTAACAAGCATCATGCCGGTGTTAGGAAACAGTCTCACAAGAAGGCGGAGGTGCCTTCTGGGGGTGGGCATGGAGCAGTAAATTAGCAAAATGATTCTCTCTGGTCTTGGTCATGTGACATACTCCAGCCCTGGTGGCCAAGCCAGGCACCACCAGTAAAATGACCTGGGAAGCAGAAGCCTGCCAACCACTTTGATAATGGATCTTATCTGCCAACCTGGCCGGGCTTTAGCACCTAGTTGTTGGGTCAAACCCTGAAGTGGCTGTGAGGCTATCTTCTAGACTGTCAGTGGCTTTGGGCACAGGAGATAATCTCCCCTAGTGGCCAACTGGCCAAGGCCTGGGTGGAGGCCATGGAATGCCTGCAGCCAGAAACTTCATATAACACACTGTGTGAAGTCCTGTGTTACCTGCTTTCCAAAAAGGAGCTAAAACTCCAACCACCATAGTCAAGGTGTTAACACCTAATGCTTCCTAGGCTTCAAATTCTGCCTGATTTCCATGGTTCTGCTTACCTGTAACTACTTGCTAACATAGTGATGTGGAACTGAACTTTAAACTGAGGGTGCCTAGAAATGTACTCGTACAAAGAAAAAGGAGTGCTGAAGCACTTCCTTTACCATAAAAAGAAGAAAAAAGTCCTTTTCTGGCATCCAAGACGTCAAAGTGAGGATGTGGTGGGTTTTCTGGGGCGAAATATCGGATTTTGCTGGGTCTTCCCATAGGAGCTGTGATCAACTGTGCTGACAACACAGGAGCCAAAAACCTGTATATCATCTCTGTGACGGGGATCAGGGGCAGCTGAACAGACTTCCTGCTGCTGGTGCAGGTGACATGGTGATGGCTACAGTCAAGAAAGGCAAACCAGAGTTAAGGAAGAAGGTACATCCTGCAGTGGTAATTCGACAACGAAAGTCATGCAGGAGAAACGATGGTATATCCCTTTATGTTGATGATAATGCAAGTGTCATAGTAAACAATAAGGGGGAGGTGAAAGGTGATGCCATCACAGGACCTGTTGCAAAGGAATGTGCAGACTGTGGCCCAGGATTGCATCTAATGCAGGCAGCACTGCACAATGCTTCAGTGCATTTTAAAAAGCCAATGCCCTATTAAAATTATTTGTTCTCAGTGAAGAAAAAAGAATAAAAAGTAATTATGAAAATAGAAGAGCAAGTGCAGTGCACATCAGAGACCGTGAAGCACATCAGAGTGATAGTTGCAGCTGACCGAGCATGGTATCTCACAGCTGTAATCCCAGCTACTTGGGAGGCAAAGATCACAAACACTGTGTGGTTCTAGGCCAGCTGGAAAAGAAAGCTATTAAGACGCCTTCTCAGTTGATAAGCTGGGCATAGTGATGCACGTTTATTATCCTAGCTACCCCAGAAGCCATACACAGGAGGATCACAGTCTGAGGGTGGCTCTTGGCAAAAATACAAGCCCCTGCCTGAAAAATAACTGAAGCAAAAAATGGGCTGGGAGCATGATTCAAGTAGTGAACACCTGCCTTCAAGAACAAAGCCGGGGCCACACACACACACAAAATCCTAAAAGCCACCTGGGTTGTTCTTTTAAAAGGTTTTTGTTCACACACAGAAACTGAGAAGAAAAATCTAAAATTATTCACGCCCCACCAGTCTGCGGGAAGTGCTATTAGCACTTTGGTACATTTCCTTATATAGTTAAGATCACATTATTGGTATGGTTTCATAGCTTCCTTTTCATTTAATAGTTACCAGAATTTTTTTGCATCCTTAGAAAACTCTTTGTAAATGTTATTTCCCTGGCCTCACAGTTTCCCCTCACAAAGCCATAATTACTTTACCATGCCTCTGTTTTGCACAGTTGGGCCACTTAAATTCATCCAATCCCGAGTGGACAGCAAGCCACATGCAGATTCAGGCAAGCGACCGAAAAGTGGGAGAGAATGGAGGTATAACCCCAACCATCATTTTCATGCCTGGTTTTTCAGGGGAAGGTCAATGTGCTTACATATTACTCAGTCACCCCTTTTCAGAGTCTTTTCTGACCAAGACAGCCATTTTATAGCAATGGAAATTACAAGAGGAACTACAAGATGCAAATTGTTCTGTGAGGCACCCTACTTGCATATGGCCCCAGGACAACATTATTACAAGAAAAACAGACCTCAGGTCATGGGAGCGGGTCTATTTTACAAATGCCAGCTGATGAATCATTCTGTGATATGTACAGTGAGAAGGAAATCAGTAAAAAAAAATTCCATTTGCAGTAGCCTCAAAAAACATTTTTAGAAATAAACCTAACCAAGCAAGCAAAAGATCTCTATAATGAAAAAGAAATTGAAGATGACAATCAGGAAACGGAAGGACTTCCCATGTTCATGGATAAGTAGAATTAACATTGTGAAAATGGCCAAACTGTCAAATATGATCTACAAATTTAATGTAACCCTTTCAAAACCCCAATGACATTCTTCACCAAGATAAAGAAAACAATCCAGGCTTGGCATAGTGGCTCACGCCTGTCATCCTAGCTACTCAGGAGGCGGAGATCTGAGGATCAAGGTTCAAAATCAGCCCAGGCACAAAAGGACCTGAGACTCTTATCTCCAATTAACTTCTAGAAAATAGGAAGTGGGCCTTTGCTGAAGAGTAGGGTGGTAGCCTTGCTGAAGAGCTCAGGGACAGTGTCCAGGCCAAGTTCAAGTCCCATGACCCACAAGAAAGAAAGAAAGAAAGAAAGAAAGAAAGAAAGAAAGAAAGAAAGAAAGAAAGAAAGAAAGAAAGAAAGAAAGAGAGAGAAGGAAGGAAGACAGAAGGAAGGAAGGAAGGAAGGAAGGAAGGAAGGAAGGAAGGAAGGAAGGAAGGAAGGAAGAAAAAAGGAAGGAAAGAAATAAATCCAAGAATTCAAGAATTCATATGGGCAAACAAAACCCTCAAATTCCAGACCTCAAGCTCTATTCAAAGCTATAATAACAAAAACAGCTTGGTATTAGCACAAAATAGACCCAAGGATCAATGGAACAGACTAGGAGACCAGGATATAAAAACCAAACACAGTCATCTGATATTTGATAAGGGAGCCAAATATACAGTCAGAAAAAAATAGCCTCAGGAGTGTTGCCTAGTGGTAGAGTGTTTGTCTAGCATGCATGAAGCCTTGGGTTCAATTCTTCAGTATCGCAACATGTAAAGAAAAAAAGCTGGAAATGATGCTGTGGCTCAAGTGGTACAGCACTAGCCCTTGAGAAAGCTTAAGGACAGTGCCCAGATCTTGAATTCAAGTCCCAGGACTGGCAAAAAGAAAAGACAATAAGACAGGACAAGACAAGGAAAGAAAAGAAAAGAAAAGAAAAGAAAAGAAAAGAAAAGAAAAGAAAAGAAAAGAAAAGAGATAGCCTCTTCAATAACTGGTGATAAGAAAACTAGATATAACATGCAGAAAGTTATAAAATGGATCCCTGTCTGTTACCATTCATTGGTATCAACTCAAAGTGGATCAAAGACTTCAACATCAGACTAGAAACTTGGAATTTACTCCAAAGGAGAGTAAGAGAAACATGAGAACTCATAGGCATAGGCAAAATCTTTTTGTAGAGCTCCAGGGGAACAGAGGTAGAAGTCTTCACAAATGGGATTACATAAAAATAAAAAGTTTCTACACAGCAAAGGACATAGTTACTAAACTAAAAAGAAAGCCAACAGACTGGAAGAAGGTCTTTACCAGCAGTACACCCTAATATCCAAAACATATAAGGAGCTCAAAAAATTATCCCTCCCCCAAAAGAAATCCTAATAAACTACTAATCAATATATGGGCAAAGAAGCTTAAGAGAGGCTTCTCAGAAGCAGAATGCAAAATAGACACAAAAGAAATCACTTAACATCCTTGACCATAATCAAGAACTTGTTCAACAAAAGTGCTGGTAGGGATGTGTGGAAAAGGGATCCTCTGCACTGTTGACAGAACCAGTACAACCACTCAGAAGGGAGGTGTGGAGGTTCCCCAACAAACTTCCCTATGGCCATACCACCCTAGGAGGTCCTCAGATCATGACAAGGAATCCTCTGCACTGTTGACAGAACCAGTACAACCACTCAGAAAGGAGGTGTGGGGGTTCCCCAACAAACTTCCCTCTAGCCATACCACCCTAGGAGACCCTCAGATCATGACAAGGAGAAGGCAATAAAACACTTGCACATCCATCCGTGTTCATTGCTCTCTACTCTCAATAGCCAGGTGGCAGAAGTAGCCCAGACACCGCACAGCAGATGAGTAGATCGATAAAACATGGTTATATAAACACAATGGAATTTTATTCATCCATTAGAATGAGATGATGGCATTTGCAGGGAGATGGATAGACCTAGAACAAGTCATGCTACATGAGGAAAGCTAAGTACAGAGGGACAAATGACATGTGTTTTCTCACATGCAGAAGCAAAAGTTAAAATATGACTAGATATAACCTATATAGGACTCCAGGCAGTCAGACACAGTCAGAGTAAAGAAGAATATGCGTAGGAGAGAAACACAAATGAACACAAGGAAACACAATCATTTTGTGTGGGTGGTGGTGGTGGCAGCGGCGGCCGTGGTGGTGTTCATGTTTGCTTTGGGGTTTTTTCTCCTTCCGTGGAGAAAAGCAAACAAGTGGATGCAGAAAAGGAGGATGGAAAGGTGGAAAATGCACTTATGTTATTCAATATACACTATGTGGAAAATGACTGAGATAACTTGCGGGCAGGATGGAAGAGGGAAACTGGGGGAAAGTAAAGGAAGGATAACATTGTCCCCAAAAAAAGTACTCATCTGACTTAAGAAATGGTAGCCCTCTGTGCAACACATTAATAATAACAATAAAATTATAAGAAAAAATTTAAATCTGAGTTCATAGATATAATAGCCACCTGTGGATACATCTGTTACCTGTTTTTGTGTCTTGTTTAGTATCTTTCCAGATGGATGCCAGGCATAATGCAACTATAAGGATTATGAGAAATTATAGCTTTCCTCTGCCTCTCTGTTTAGAAGCCAGACTGGAACGAAATCATCCTGGTCCAACCCAGGCCCAAGCCAACAAGAGGGGTGTCCTATGTGAGGACAGGTGACCCCCAATCAGTCAAGAGGGGTGTCCTATGTGAGGACAGGTGACCCCCAATCAATCAAGAGGGGTGTCCTATGTGAGGACAGGTGACCCCCAATCAGTCAAGAGGGGTCTATGATCCAATTCTGATCACTATCAATTCTCCTAGAAAATGCCCAGTGTTAAGAGTTTGATGTGAGAACACTCTTGGACACAAGTGAGGTAGGTATCAGACTGACATCCCTCAACTACCCCTTGTTCTCTTTTCACAGGGCCCTGGAGGTAAGAATAATTTTTACATTTTTAAGGGTTATTGAGGGATAAAGACATAAGCAAGAGAAAGAGGAGAAGGAGGAGGAAGAGAAGAAGTGGAAATGATTGCGCATATCCTTCAAAGCCAAGGAGAGTAATCATTTGGCCATTTCAGGAGGAGTTTT